>NW_007249821.1:7280-7539 GCF_000164805.1 Carlito syrichta | reverse complement strand
CCAAACTCTTAAAAACACAGAAAATAAGCTCAAAAAGACAGAACAAATCCTTCAAGAGATGAGTGATTACTTCAAGAGACCGAACCTAAGAGTAATTAGCATTCCTGAGGCAGAAAGAGAGACAGAAACCACACTGAAACAAACTTTCCATGAGATCATTCAAGAAAACTTCTCTTATCTAATCAATGATGCAAAAATTATTCCAACACAAGAGATTCAGAGAACCCCTGCAAGACAACAAATGAGAAGACCAACTCCT
>NW_007249821.1:4255-7260 GCF_000164805.1 Carlito syrichta | reverse complement strand
AGGGGGAGGGAAGGGGTAAAGGGAGAAAAATCTACAGAAATGAAGAAAAACCAAAAGAAGAGTATGGGTCTCTCCCAGACGCCTGGGAGAGCAGACACTGACAAAATTGACTTTGGAATACAAACAATGAAAAGTCCCCAGAATGAAGGGACTCAAAATGCAAATGTAGATATCAAAACAATAATGGAGAGACTAAAAAGAATTGAGGAGACACAAGAAGAAACTAGGAAGGAGCTGATATCTGAGATAACAGTAATAAAGAATACTGTGAATGAAATAAATAACAAATTGATAAGCATGGAAAGCAGAATTACCCAAGCAGAAGAAAGAATCTCAGAGCTTGAGGACCAAAATATAGAAATAACCCAAACTCTTAAAAACACAGAAAATAAGCTAAAAAAGACAGAACAAAACCTTCAAGAGATGAGTGACTACCTCAAGAGGCCTAACCTAAGAATAATCGGACTCCCTGAGGCAGAAAGAGAAACAGAGACCACATTGGAACAAACTTTCCACGAGATCATTCAAGAAAATTTCCCTTATCTAATCAGTGATACAAAAATTCAAACACAAGAGATTCAGAGAACCCCCGCAAGACAACAAATGAGAAGACCAACTCCTAGACACATAATAATTCGCCTAAATAAAGTAGGCACAAAAGAAAAAATCCTAAAGGCAGCAAGAGAAAAAGGCCAGATCACCCACCATGGAAGACCAATCAGAATAGCAGCAGATTTATCTGCAGAAACCCTGTAGGCTAGGAGAGCTTGGAACCCTATCTTCAAAGTCCTAAGAGGATAAACAATTTCAACCAAGAGTAACTACCCAGTCAAGCTAAGCTTCTTCAGTGAGGGAGAATTAAAATCTTTCCCAGATATCCAATCCCTAAGAACTTATGCTACCACCAAAGCACCTCTACATGAAACACTTAAGAAAGTACTAAACAGAAGAAAAGGAAAAAAGAACAACGTTCTTCACAAGAGTACAGGAAAAAGAATAAAATATACATGAACCAACCCCAAAACTAAAAGAAAGACAAAAAACACCAAGTGGAAGAAAAGCAACCCTAAAAGAACTCTATGATAGGGACAGACTCTCACATCTCAATAATTAGCCTGAATGTGAATGGACTAAGTGCACCACTGAAAAGAGACAGAATGGCAAAATGGATAAAATATCACCAGGCAACAATATACTGCCTTCAAGAGACCCAAATCACTAGAAAGGACATACACAGATTCAAAGTAAGAGGATGGGAAACAAATTTTCAGGCGAATGGAGTACAAAAGAAAGGAGGAGTAGCGATTCTAATTTCAGACAAAATACCATTTAAGGTATCAAAAAATAAAAAAGACACAGAAGGCAAATACATAATGATAAGTGATTCACTCCATCAACAAGAAATATCTATCCTAAACATATATGCACCCAACATAGGTGCGCCAACTTTCATAAAGAAACTTCCAGGAAAACTAAAGAAAGATATTGACTCTAACATCATCTTAACTGGGGACTTTACTACCCCACTCACAACCCTAGACAGATCATCAGGACAAAACATCAGGAAATCTGGAACCTCAATGTGACTCTGGACCAAATGGACTTAACTGATACCTACAGAACACTCCAAACAAAGACCACAGAATACACATTCGACTCATCACTGCATGGAATGTATTCTAAGATCGACCACATATTGGCCATAAATCAAGCATAAGCAAATTTAAAAGTACCGAAATTCTACCATGCACTCTCTTGGACCACAATGGAATAAAAATAAACATTAAGGCTGAGGCAAAAGGATCACCAGAGCCCAGCAGGTCGAGGCTGCGGTGGCCAGGAGCAGCCCCTGCACTGCAGTCTGGGCAACAGAGTGAGACTCCAACTCAAAATAAAAAGGTAAAAAATTTAAAAAATAAACATTAACACCAACAATGTCCCCCCAAAACCCACAAAGACAGATCACCAAAATAAAAGTCCAAATCCAGGACATAGAAGACAAAAATGTAATACAAAAAAACAATGAAACAAAAAGCTGGTTCTTCAAAAGGATAAACAAGATCGATGGTCCCCTAGTGAGATTGACCAAGAAAAAAAGGGGAAAAACCCAAATAAGAACAATCAGAAACACAAAAGATGAAGTCACATCGGACCCTGAAGAAATACAAAATATCATTAGAGACTACTATGTACACATGTATGGAAACAAACTTGAAAACTTTAAGGAAATGGAGAAGTTTCTGACATCACACAACCTACCTAGGTTGGAACAAGAAGAAATTGAGACCCTAAATAAACCAATAACAATCAAGGAAATCGACCACGTAATAAGAAAACTTCCTACAAAAAAAAGCCCTGGTCCAGATGGCTTTCCAGCAGAATTCTACAAGACATTTAAGGAGGAGCTGATACCAATCCTACTGAAGGTATTCCAGGCGATTGAAAAAGATGGAACTCTCCCCAAATCATTTTACGAAGCCAACATCACATTGATACCCAAGCCAGGTAAAGATCCAACAAAGAAAGAGAACTACAGGCCAATATCTTTGATGAACATAGATGCTAAAATTCTCAACAAGATCCTAGCAAACCGGATTCAGCAATACATCTCAAAAATCATCCATCATGACCAAGTAGGCTTCATTCCTGGCATGCAAGGCTGGTTCAATATTCGTAAAACCATAAATGTAATTAAATACATCAACAGATGTCAAAACAAAAACCACATGATCATATCACTAGATGCAGAAAAAGCTTTTGATAAAATCCAGCACCCCTTCTTGATAAAAACCCTTGAACATCTAGGCATACGGGGAACATACCTCAAAATAGTAAAAGCCATCTACGAGAAACCCACAGCCAGCATACTCCTAAATGGACAAAAATTGGAACCAATTCCCCTGAAAACTGGAACTAGACAAGGATGCCCACTCTCTCCCCTCCTGTTCAACATAGTATTGGAAGTCCTGGGCTAAAGCAATCAGAGAAGAGGAGGCAATCAGAGG
>NW_007249821.1:0-3567 GCF_000164805.1 Carlito syrichta | reverse complement strand
GTTCGAGACCCGCCTGGGCAGTGAGACCTTATCTCTACAATAAATCAAAAAATCAGCCGGTCGTGGTAGCGCATGCCTGTAATTCCGGCTACTCAGAAGACTGAGCTTTTGCAAAGCCAAAGAAACCATCAAGAGAGCAGGGAGACAGCCTACAGACTGGAAAAAAGTATTTGCCAACACCAGGTCCGACAAAGGCTTAATATCCTGGATCTAGAAGGAAATCAAACGTGCTGAAAAGAAGAAAAAAACAAAAAACCCCATTATAAAATGGGCAAAAGATATGAACAGACACTTCAAAAAAGAAGACATTCGAGCAGCCAACGAACACATGAAGAAATGTTCATCCTCACTAGTCATCAGAGAGATGCAAATCAAAACCACATTGAGATACCACCTAACTCCAGTCAGAATGGCAATTATCCCCAACAACTCAAAAAATGACAGCTGCTGGAGAGGGTGTGGCGAAAAGGGAACATTTCTACACTGTTGGTAGGAGTGCAAACTAGTGCAACCTCTGTGGAAAGCAGTGTGATGATTCCTAAAATCTCTAAATATCAACCTCCCATATGACCCCGCAATCCCCCTACTGGGAATATACCTGAAGAACTCAAATCACTCTATAAAAAAAAATACCTGCACACGTATGTTTATCGCAGCATTGTTCACAATAGCAAGAACCTGAAAGCAACCATGCTGCCCATCAAAAGAGGACTGGATTTTAAAAATGTGGTACATATACACGATGGAACACTATGCAGCTATAAAAAAGAACAAAATCATGAATTTCGCAGCAACCTGGATGGAACTAGAATCTATAATACTGAGTGACCTCTCACAGAAACAAAGATCCGAGTATGAATATCACGTTTTCACTCATATAATGGACCTTGAACATCCAATGTAATACTATAAGAAAATGACTGACAGTAGTGGGAAACTATGGGGGGGGAGGGAGATGGGATTAACAGTAGCAAATATCTGTCTGGGGACGGGGAAACACCTCTTATCAACAAGGGTGCCTCAACGAAACGTATTTGTATACCTAACCCTTAACTGCACCCCATAATATCACAATAAAAAATAAATAAATATTTTTTAAAAGAAAGTGAATAAAATAGCCGGGCTCGGTGGCTCAGCCTGTAATCTCGCACCTTGGGAGCTAAGGTGAGTGGACTGCCTGAGCTCGCGGGTTCGCGACCCACCTGGGCAACTTGGTGAGACCTCATCTCTACAATAAATCAAAAATTAGCCGGGCATGGTAGCGTGCGTCTCTAGTTCCAGCTACTTGGAAGGCTGAGGTGGAAGGATCGCTGGAACCCAGCAGGTCGAGGCTGTGGTGGCCGGGAGCGGCCACTGTACTCCAGTCTGGGTGATAGAGTGAGACTCCAACTCAAAAAATAAAAAGAGAGTGAGTAAAAGAAAATGAAGACATATATCACCAAAGAGAATATCTGGAAGGCAATAAGCCAAGGAAAGATTTTCAATAAAGTATCCATTAGAGAAATGTAGATTAAGACCATGATGAGACAGTACTATACACTTAGAACAGACTTTAGTCTAACATCTCATACTGGTGAGGATCAGAGAAACTAGATATATCATACACTTTTAATAGGCATCTAAAATGGCATAGCCGCTTTGAAAAGTTTATCCGTTTATTATAAAACTAAGTGTGCATTACTATGTGAACCAGAAATTCCACTCCTTGGCCTTTAGCTATGAAATAGAAAATGCAACATCCACACCTGTGCCTGATTGTTCATACAGGTTATAGGAACCAAAACTTGGCAACAACTAAAATGCCCAATAGGTGAATAGGTAAACAAACTGAGGTACTTATATTAGCTATGAAAAGGAACTATTGGTAAATGTAACAACTTGGGAGGGATCACAAAAGCATCATGTTGAGTAACAAAAATAAATCTCAAAAATTACATACTCTGTTCTTCCATTAGGCAACATGATAGAAAATGACAAAATTACAGAGATGAAGAACAGAATAATTGTTGCTGGGTGTACCCAGTATGGGGGTGCAGTTAGATGTGACTATAAACAGACAGCAGGAGGGTTTTCTGTGGTGAGGGAATCGTTCTGCACCATGATAACAGTGCATTTGAGAGAGTTAGAGAGGCTGCCCAACCTCTCAATATAGCTCAATCAAATATTTCCTAAGTACAGTACATAGCATTTGTGACAGATAGTGTTACACATAACAGAGAGATTTTTTTAAAAAGAAAAAGGGCTAGGCACAGTGGCTCATGCTTGTACACAGCACTTTGGGAGGCAAAGTTGGGTGGATGCTTGAATCCAGATGCTTAAGAACAGCCTGCGAAACATGGCAAAATCTCATCTCTACAAAACCTCAAAAAATTACCTGGCCATTCTGTTACATGCCAGTAGTCTGAGTTACTCAGGATACTGAGGTGGAATGATAGCCTGGGTCTAGGAGGTCAAGGCTAGTGAGTGATGATCATTGCATTCATGCCACTGCACTCCAGCCTACATAAGAATGAGATCCTGACACACACACACACACACACACACACACACACACACAAATGGTCAAGCACGACTGAATTAATTTACTTTATAAAAAGATAAGAAAGGGTAATTATTAAAGGTCTCCACAGAAGCAGTTCTTTTGGCTTGAAATGCTCTTCTCCTGTCACTTTTCCTAATTCGATCTTACTCTCAGCTCAGTGCCTACTCTCAGCACCATGTCATTTCTTCAGTGAAACCATTCCTAGCTCTTCCTGTTGCCTGCTATCAAAGATCTGTTTTCTCCATGACTAGTTTGAGCAGCATCATAATACTACTTACTATTCACAAACAAATAGGTGCTAGGTTAATGTCTCTTTTTCTCATCTGGTTAAAGTCTCCAAGAGGACAGAGACAGACTGTGTACCTGACCACTGTTGCCCACACCCAGTGCCATGCCTGACAAATGACAACAGGTCAAATTCTATGTATGGAATAAACACATACCAAGCAACAATTCCTGTGTACAGGTGAGCAGGTAGACAATAAGATTATACTGAAACTTAGAAGAACCCAGCTTCTCCTCAACTGAGAAAGACACTTTATATGGGATAGAAGTTTCATGCAGAAGATAAAGAATCTTCAATCCAAAGTTCAATAGAAACTTGTACCTTTCAGCAACAGAAACTCACTAAAGAACTGAAACAGAGAAGCAGCTGTCCAAAGTGTTCTTCAGGAAATTTAATGTGAAAATAGACTTGAGAACCCATGGGTTCGAGACCCGCCTGGGCAGCGAGACCTCATCTCTACAATAAATTTTTAAAAAAAAATCAGCCGGGCATGGTAGCACATGCCTGTAGTTCCGGTTACTTGGTAGGGTGAGGCAGAAGGACCGCCAGAGCCCAGTAGGTTGAGGCTGCAGTGGCTGGGAGCGGCCACTGCACTCCAGTCTGGGTGAAAGAGTGAGACTTCAACTCAAAAAAAAACAAGAAAATAGACTTGAATTCAGAGGATAATACATTAGAGAAATACAGAATTAATGGGACATGATGGTAGTGCAGGCACAAACCAATAAGGTCCTGAATGAAG
>NW_007249820.1:576470-577867 GCF_000164805.1 Carlito syrichta | reverse complement strand
CTTTAGGTGGCTTGTTAGGTTGTGAATTTCTGTTCCTTCCATTTTCTTCATGTGTGTTTGTAGGGATATAAATTCCCCTCTTACTACAGCTTTCAGGGCATCCCAGAGATTTTGGTAAGATGTTTCTTCATTTTCATTTGTTTCCAGGTATCTTTTGATCTCTGTTTTGATTTCATCATTGACCCAGGAGTTGTTTAGCATCATGCTGTTTAGTGTCCATGGCTTTGTAGGTTTTGGGGGGACTTTGTTGGTGTCAATGTTTATTTTTATTCCACTGTGGTCTGAGAAGGTGCATGGTAGAATTTCGGTCCTTTTAAATTTGCTTATGCTTGATTTATGGCCGAGTATGTGGTCAATCTTAGAATATGGCCGAGTATGTGGTCAATCTTAGAATATGTTCCATGTGGTGATGAGTAGAATGTGCATTCTGTGGTCTTTGGATGGAGTGTTCTGTAGGTATCAACTAAGTCCATTTGGTCCAGAGTCACATTGAGGTTCCGGATCTCCTTGCTGATTTTTTGTCCTGATGATCTGTCTAGGGTTGTGAGTGGGGTATTGAAGTCCCCAGTTACGATAGTGTTAGAGTCAATATCTTTCTTTAGTTTTCCAAGAAGTTGCTTTATGAAAGTTGATGCACCTATGTTGGGTGCATACATATTTAGGATAGATATTTCTTGTTTATGGATTGAGCCTTTTATCATTATGTAGTGGCCTTCTGTATCTTTTTGATTTTTACTAGCTTGAAGGGTATTTTGTCTGAAATTAAGATCGCTACTCCTCCTTTCTTTTGTATTCCGTTCACCTGAAAGTTTGTTTCCCATCCTCTTACTTTGAGTCTGTGGGTGTCCTTTCTAGTGAGGTGAGTCTCTTGAAGCCAATAGATTTTTGCCTGATGATATTTTATCCAGTTTGCCATTCTATGTCTTTTCAGTGGTGCATTTAGTCCATTCACATTTAGGCTAATTATTGAAATGTAAGAGTTGATCCCTGTCATAAGGTTCTTACAGAGTTGTTCATGTTTGTTTGTTGTCTTTCTTTGGGTTTTGGAGTTGGTTCATGTGTGTTTTTAATCTTTTGCCTGTACTCTTGTTAAGAATGCTGTTGTTCTTTTTTCTTTTTCTTCAGTTCAGTATTCAGTATTTTCTTAAGTGTTTCTTGTAGAGGTGGTCTGGTGGCAGCGTAGGTTCTTAGGGATTGGATATCTGGAAAAGATTTCAATTCTCCCTCACTAATGAAGCTTAGTTTGGCTGGGTAGGTTATTCCTGGTTGAAATTGTTTCTCTTTTAGAACTTTGAAGATAGGGCTCCAAGCTCTCCTAGCCTGAAGGGTTTCTGTGGATAAATCTGCTGCTATTCTAATTGGTTTTCCCTGGTAGGTATTCTGGCCTTTTTCTCTTG
>NW_007249820.1:515259-575972 GCF_000164805.1 Carlito syrichta | reverse complement strand
GTTTTTCTTCATTTGTGCGGTTTTCCCCCCTCCCTACTTTTTCCTTCCCTCCATGTCACCATCTTCTTTAATTCTGTTATTCAGGGGTATTGGGATTGGTGTTACTTCTGTTTGTTCAATCTCCTATTCTTTATGTATGTCCTCTTACTTTGTTCACTTCTGGAGTTGCACTGTAGGTTGGAGGTGGTCCTTTTTGCAGTTTTGAGATTTACTTAAGGGGGGAGCTGTGATTCAAAATCTATCTGCAGGTCCTGGTATTTGCTGATAGGTTTACTCCCTGAAATAAAATGTGGTTAGCAGAGGGGGGAGAATGGAGTAGATAGTGGGTTGAAGAGGGGAGTGGAGAGATAGAGGAGTAAGGGGGGAAACAAACGAGTGTGCCAACAAATAGAGAGAGAGGCCTATACTGAAACAGATAAAAACAATAGACCACAGCTACAGACGAACCAACTCTCATACAAAAAAATAAAAAATACAAATAAAACATATAGTGATGCTAACATACAAGCTAACCAGCCACCTTATTAGTGTGCTGTTCCTCTGTATAGAAGAAAAGAAGAAGAAAAAAAGAAAAAAGGGAATAATACAGTAGGAATAGAATTAAGCCATTAAACTAACAGCATCAATGAAGCACACCCTGAGACATTTCGTTTAAGTCCAATGTCCTTTCAGGTCTGATTTCTAGTTTTCTTTTCAAGCTGGTAAATTAGTTTGCAGTTAGGGTCAGTTGCCCCTGGTCTGCTTTGAAGGACAGTTCAGATCACCCTCCGTTCACCACTCTGGCCTATGTCTTTTTCAAGCTTGTTTCTCCCATTTCGGTGTTGTTACCTTGAATCGCCAGCAGGTGGTGCTATCTCAGCTGCTCGCCCCAGAGGGGGTGGGGCTGCACAGGAACAAGATGGCTGCCTGCCTCAGGGCCGACAACAGGAGACCCACGGTGGGCGGGCAGGACGTCTCGGTCGCAGGAGAGGTGGCAGCGATCCCAGCAGATCCTCCCCGAAGGGGTTTGAAGTGGATGTCCTCGGGCCCAGGTGGCACGATGTGCCACAGCCGTCATGGAGGCTGCGGTGGTGGTGGTGGCGGTGGCGGCGGCAGCGGCGGGGGGGCTGCGGCGTTGGCGGCACCGTTTGCGCCGCAGTGACTGTCCAGTCCGTTGCGATGCCCCAGCGGTGGCAACGGCCGAGCTCCGTATGAAGAGCAGGCTGCGATGTTGGGGTCTGCACCCCCCCGGGGCGAGAGTCAGAGACCCACTGCAGATCTCCTTTGCAGAGGGCTTCACAGACCCGGTTGCCCCGTTGCCATCTTGCCGCTTCCCTGACTCTTTTCTTAAGAGGCACTAATCCCATCATGATGGCCACACCCTCGTGATCTCATCTAAACCTATTTGTCTCCTAACAGCCCCCTCTACAAATAATATCATTAGGGATTAAGTGTTCAACATACGAATTTAAGAGGATACAGTTTTTCCATAGCAGATCATATTGCTTTCCTAATTATATTTTTATGTGGCACGGCTGATTGTTGGAAAAGGGTCACACATCTTATTTACTTATTTATTTTTGAGTCAGGCTTCTGTGACCCCAGGCTTGAGTGTGGTGGCATAATCACGGCTTACCGAAGCCTCAACCTCCTGGGCTCAGCTAATCCTTCTGCCTCAGCTTCCCGAATAGCTGGGACTACAGGTGCACACTACCATGCCTGGCTAATTTTTAAATTTTTTTGTAGAGATGAGGTCTCACTATGTTGTCCAGACTGGCCTCAAACTCCTGGACTCAGGCTATCCTCCTGCCTTGGCCTCCCAAAGTGTGAGCCCCCATGTCTGACCTGTAACCTAATATTTTTATTTGCATTTTGTTAGATAAGACACAAGAGAGAAACAGATATTACTTTATGTTCGTATTTAATTTAATCCTCATGGGAACACTAGGAGAACAGGTACTATTATGGTATTTCTATTTTAAAGGTGAATACATTGGGATCTGGAGCGATTCAGTAGATGGTAGAAGCCAGGCTTGGGTTCAGGCTTGTCTGCCCATCCTCTTAACCACACGTTGCTCTGCCACAGAGAAAAGAAGGAAAAAAAAATGTGACTTATATGTTGAATCAATATAAAAGCCGCCTCACTGCTGACTCCGCAGCAGGGAATCTCACCGGAAGCCAAACTCTGTCCTTGTACACAGATTCAACATATAAGTTTATAGCATGTGCTTTAGTTTTTGGGGGTTGAAACTGTCATTCCCATTTTTCAGGGTTTTGAGAAACAGAGTATAGAAGGGACCTTCCCTGAGAATAGAAAGAAGATAGATAATGTGTGGACAGCGTCTGGGTTGTGGATGGGATGATATCCGAGCCATTAAAGTGAAATGACATGTTGAGTGCCTCGGTGAGATTGCTGGGCAGAAAGATGTCATCCAGAGGCTGTCACCACAGCCTCGACCTGCTGGGTTCAGGTGATCCTTCCACCTCAGCCTTCCAAGTAGCTGGAACCACAGGTGTGCACCACCACGCCCTGCTAATTTTTGGATTGATTGTAGAGACAAGGTCTCACCATGTTGCTCAGGCTGGACTTGAAGCCCCGAGCTCAGGCAATCCTCTTGCCTCCGCCTTCCAAAGTGCTGGGATGACAGTATGGGCCACCGGACCTGGCTTATCCTTGTGTTAATGTTGACCAGCTCCCGTCTCTTCACAAAATTCTTTTTCACTGTTTCAGGGATTTCTCGTAGTTGTTTACTGGATCTTCCAGATTTTCCTACCTCTGTTTTTTAAGTGCTTCATCATTTTAACTTTTTTTTTCCACTTTGAGTGTCTGCTGCTTACTTTTTTTCCCACTTTGAAACATTCATTTCTCCATCCTGCAACTGCTTTCATGTGAATAATCATATTTCAAACATTCTCATGACATGCTTTCATCTCCCCCACTTTTTAATAGATTCTGTCTTTGTTAAATACCCAACGATGCTTCTTTCTTTTTGAGAATGTTTATTGTAGCTGTTTTTTCTTTTCTTTTCTTTTTTTCTAATCCCCCACTCCTCACTGCTCTTTTCAGAGTCTCTTCTTCTGTGCTTGTTTTATTCTTTGACCTTCAAGTTGCAGGTGTCTTCCAGTGCCTGCTGGTCCCTGGTTAGAGGGTCAGATTTCAAAAGCGCTGGGGAAACTGTGCACGAACGGAGCTTGGCTTCTGGTGAGATGCCCTGCTGGGTAGTCAGAAGTGAGGCTGCTTTTACCTTGATGGTGGTAAGTGAAGGTTTTCCTCTGGAATTGTTCTTTTTCCCAGAGCAGGGTCTTCCCGTCTCCCATGGAAGGTTGGGGGCATGGAGGGGATATTCAGTGGAGGGCTTCATCCTTGACCACTGGCATCCTCATGTGGGGCATAGCTCCTGGGGGAGGGACCCACCTTTCCGTTAGACCCTGGACTCCTGATTTTCAACCATGTACTTCTCTTCTGCCATGTGCTGAGCTCATTGTCTCTGGGCTGGAGCCCCCTGGGTCAATGACTTTTTGAGAATGAACCTCTGATCTCCCGCTTGAGGAGTGGATGTAGGGCTGGGAGGGGCCCTGCTGGGGAGCCGACAGCCCCCTCATTTGTGACATTGAACCGCACCTCCCTCTGTAGAACGGAGCCTCCAGGTACTGAGTCTTTCGGGGATGTTCTTAGGCAAATCGCCAAGCTCTCATCTGGCTCCTTTCCCGCATTCTTAGATTTTTTCCTTTTGATATTCTACTACATTCTTATCCTCCAACTGCTCTCCATCTTCCACAAATCTGTGGACTCTTATGACCTCTTTTTTGTCCTTCTCTATGAATACCTTTTGTATTCTTTGCTGTTATTTATTTCAGTGGAGGTTTGATAGGATGAGAAAAGCTACCCTGGAGAAGTTTGTCATTTTAAATTCAAACTCCAAAACACCCTTCTCCAAGTGGAAGAAGAAAAAAGTACATCTGCTGAGTGGAGAATGTTTTATGATTCTGAGGCTTTAGCGGGGTCATTCATTCTCTTCATATGCAATGATTATGAGATTTTGGTCAAACTGATTATTTCTTGCTTGTGACGTCTCTACATATTAGTATGGACTATAAAGATTTTCTTATCTGCGACCTACAGAAAATCCTTTACTCCCTGCATTTCTTACCTGGTTCAACGTAATCAACCTGTAAGACCTTGAAACATCTAATTTGTGGGAGAATGCATAGTTAGAATTAGATGCACTTTCCCTTACCTTAGAGATTATAATTCTTTGTGTTTGCAAAATACAATATGAATGTTAATGAACCTAAATAACATACTAGGAAATAGTCTTCCTCTGTAGATGGGAATAAAGGCTTATTAATTGATTCATTTTTCTTTTCTTTCTTTAATTTTTTTAAAACTCACTAGAATGTTGGTAGGAAACACAAAATAAGTGTATACATTTCCAAAGTAGCGTATTTGCCAGTATGTAGACTAATAGCTTGTCTAGAGGGATGGGTAGAATAGAAACTGGGAATATTTCTTTTTATTTTGACCTTATTCTGCATTAATTTTTAAATACAATTTTACTTTTCAAAAAAATACCTTAGTTAATGAGTATTTAATTTTATGTTTTCTGTACTTGAAGCATTGAACTCTTCACCCTGGATATGTGTGAAGAAAGAAAAGACAACATACTTTGTCTTGAACTGATAGTCTGCTCTAAGAAAATACCCTGTGAATATATGAATTCCTTGAGCATTCTGTGGAGGGTAAGGGAGTGGGGGAAGGAGCTTTTGTTTTTTGAGAAATTTTTGACAGAAAAGCAAGATGAAGTAAGTGGAATATGTGAATTTGCTTTTTTTTAAAGATTTGTTAGTGATTTAGTTCTTTTTATGTTTGGCTAAATACTGATGAGGCCAAGGAAGAATCCAAGAGAGAAGATGGCAGAGGACGTGGATGAAGAGATTCTTGGCAAGTGGGAAGAAGGAGAAAGGGAAGGGTCACAGGTTGAGGAGTTAGAGAAGGTTTGCAGGGAAGAGGCTCATTGTAAACTTGGTCTTGAAGGGGCTGGTGGATGCGACTAGTGAAAAGTTACCAGGGCTCCATTACTAAATAACAGAATATAAAGCCAAACAAGATGATACAGGTAGTAACCACGTATTTGTGGGAGACAGCGGTCCATTGGACTTGAATTGACTTATGATGATGTCACACATAATTTGACCAGATGAAATAATGAATCTACTTCAGGAAAATTTTGCCCTGAAAACACGCAAGACAGCACAATTGAGTCGTTGTTGCTTTTTAAAATTTTCTACATATTTTTTATTTTAAAAGTGTGGGGTACAGTTAAGGGTTGGGTATACAAATATGCATTGTGCAGGTACTCTTGTTGATGAGATGTGCTCCCCCGTCCCCAGACAGATATGGATTACCATTAATCCCACCTCTCTTCCCCTCCCTGCCCCCCCATAGTTTCCTGCCACTGTCAGTCCTTTTCTTATAGTATTACGATAGTTGTTCAAGGTCCACTTATGAATGAGAACATGTGATACTCAGATCTTTGTTTCTGTGAGAGATCACTCCGTATTATAAACTCTAATTCCATCCAGGTTGTTGTGAAGTTCATGATTTTGTTGTTCTTTATGGCTGCATAGTATAAAAAAATGTGGTACATTTTTTTTAAATCCAGTCCTCTTTTGATGGGCAGCACGGTTGGTTTCATGTTCTTGCTATTGTGAACAGTGCTGCAATAAATGTACATGTGCAGGTATCTTTTTTATAGAGTGATTTGAGTTCTTCTGGGTATATTCTAGTAGGGGGATTGTGGGGTCATACGGAAGGTCGATTTTTAGAGCTTTTAGGAGTCGCCACACTGCTTTCCACAGAGGCTGCACTAGTTTATTCTCCCACCAACAGTGTAGAAGTGTTCCCTTTTCACCACATCCTCTGCAGCATCTGTTATTTTTTGAGATCTTGATAATGGCCATTCTGACTAGAGCTAGGTGGTATCTCAGTGTAGTTTTAATTTGCATCTCCTTGATGACTAGTGAGGTTGAACATTTCTTCATGTGTCTGTTGGCCACTCGTATGTCTTCTTTTGAGAAGTGTTTGTTCATGTCTTTTGTCCACTTTGTAATGGGGTTGTTTTTTTCTTTTCAGCATGTTTGAGTTCCTTGTAGATCCTAGATGTTAGGCCTTTGTCAGTCATGGAGCTGGCAGATACTTTTTCCCAGTCTGTGGGCTGTCTCCCTGCTCTCTTGAAGGTTTCTTTGGCTTTGCAGAAGCTTGTCAGTTTAATGAGGTACCACTTGTCTATCTTCTCTCTTATGGCCTGTGGGTTTCGGGTTTTGTTCAGGAATTGGATGCCAGTCCCGATTTCCATGAGCATATGTCCTTCGTTTTCTAAGGTTCTTATGGTTTGATGTTTTACCTTTAGGTCTCTGATCCATTTGGAGTTAATTTTTGTGTATGAGGATAGATAGGGGTCGTGTTTGAATCTTCTGCATGTGGTCAGCCAGTTTTCCCAGGATCATTTACTGAATAGATTGTCCTCTCCCCAGTGGTTGTTGTTGGAAGCTTGTCGAAGATGAGTTGATTGAGAAATTGAGGTTTTGCTTCTGGAATCTCAATTCCATTCCATTGGTCTGTATGCCTGTTCTTGTACCAATACCAAGCTGTTTTGATTATTGTTGCTTTATATTTTAAAGTCTGGTAGTGTGATACCTCCTGCTTTGTTTTTTTTTTTTTTTTGCTGAGGATTGTTCTGGCTATTCTTGGTCATTTCGTTGTTGCTTTTAAAAAAATCCTTCATTTCTTACTTTAAGAAATTCTAATGATTTTTCATAATGACAGCCATGGTTTGAATATATCTCCCAAAGTTCATGGTTTGTAAATTTCATCCCCAAGAGATCAATGTTGAGAGGTGGAACTTTTAAGAGGCAGTTCCTTCGTTAGGCGCCTGCCCTCATAAATGGATTAATGCAGATTTCACAGGGGGGTGAAATTGTCATGAGAGCGGGTTCCCAACAAAAGAGTGAGCATGGCCCTCCTTTCCCTCTGTCTCACCCCCACACACTCTCTTTGGCCCTCCTGTCCTGCTGTGGGATGAAGCCTTCCACTGGATGCTGGCGTGTTGACGCTGCACTTTACAGACTTCAGAACTGTGAGAACTGAATTCATTTTCTTTATAAATCACCCAGTCTGGGGCATGCTATTATGTCAACACAAAATGGACTAAGACAACAACGCACTTATTCTTTAACCTGTACTTTTTTGCTTTATCAGGGTCTTGATACTTAATGACCTCATTTTTTCCCCATAATTATTGATATTCTCTCCTCTAGGGCGTATCAAAGTGTTGATGTGATCTCATTTTCCATGGACAAGAATTAGCCACTGTTAGTAGCCTTCTTATTTTATGCGGTAAAGATGACTAGAAAGGAAAACCTATCGTCATGCACATTTGCTTTTTTATAACCTCACTTCTTGTTCATTGGTTTTTATCCTCCTCTACTTGGATCTAATGATAAAAATAAAATAGAATAGAATGAATAACTTTATGAAAGAAATATAAATTCAGACCTATGGATGGAGCAGTGTAAACCTTGTTTACCATTATGAACCATTTGGAACCACATTTTCACAACAGTATTTCATACAAATTCGTAAGTGAGCACCACTGAATCACGGCCCGTGATGGTGTCTCCATCTTCAAGAGTTCCTGAGTTATTCTTCCTAGTTTTGCCACAAATAAAAATACATCCTTTTTACGTATTTTTGAGCTATGTATTACCCGCCAGCTCAAATTTGTCGCAAGTGATCGTCCTTGCAGCTTAATGTTCGTGTTTTCTTTTCCCATGGCACATCTTATGGAGCAGAGGTCCCCAGCCCCTGGGCTGTGGACGAGTTCCGGTCCATGACCTGTTAGGAGCTGGGCCGCACAATAGGAGACAAGTGAGGGTGAGTGGCGCTCCATCTCCTATCAGATCAGTGGCGGCGTTAGATTTTCACAGGAGTACAAACCCTGGAAACATTTTCTTCCACAAAACTGGTCCCTGATGCCAATAAGGTTGGAGATTGCTGCTACAGATGTTCTTTTGTAATGGCTTGAAACTGTGCATTTCCCATTTAGTCTGTGAGGCATTTGTGCTATGGAACCATCTATGACCTTGCTTATGATTGTTTAGTCCATCTCACTCTTCAGGCTGGGAACATTTTGAGGGGGTGGTCAGTGTTTTGGTCAGTTTTGTGTCTCTGGGGCTTCTTAATGTCTGATGCATAGAAGACCCTTAGAAGTGTCTATTGCTGCATGAGATCAGTATTGCTGATTTGTGTTAGAAATCTGGACTCAAGCTTGTTTGCACTCAGGGTCTTGAAGATAATGCTGCAGTTCTGTCTTCATACCCAGTGCTGCTGATAAAAATTCTGGTGTTGTCATGATTCTTCCTTCTTTGTATGTCATTGGCCTTTTTTCCTGGCATTTGAATTTCATCGTTATCCTTGATGTTCTAAAAATGTGACTGCCATCTGTCGTCGCGAGGGTTCCGTTTCTGACTCTCGTCCTGAAATGGCCGTTCTTCACAACTCATCTCCTTCTTGGTTCTGATCCCCCCTCCCTCGTCTGTGTTTATGTCATAGCCAGGGTCATCGTTCTAGGACGTGGGCTCTGCTCCCGCCCCCCTCCTGCTTTCAGCCCCTTGGGACGAGTTTCCCCCACCCCTTTCTGCTCATCGCTGGGGTCTTCACACTTGTGTGACAAGAAGCCGACCCAGCTGGTTTTCCAATTCCACACCAGCTCTCGCTCAAAATAAAGCAGTTCCTTTTTCTGTTTAGTAATTGGCTCCCATGTGTGATTATGTCTACATAAAGATCCCCCTGGTTTGAGGAAGTCTGAGCAGCTCTGGCCACAGGATGAACTCCGTACCTCTTGGCTTGCCCTGCGGGGGCCCCCTGCCCCGGCCTGAGGACACTTGCACTTGTCTCTGGCCTGCACACTGTCTACCCCGAGTCACTTGGGGTTTTGAAATGCTGTTGGTCATGTCTCAGCAGATGCCAGGGTTCCATCGCTTTCCTTGGGGTGGCCCTGCATTAGTTGCCTGACAGACTCCTGGCCTTCTGTGAAGAACTTGGGTGCCAGTTATTTTTGGTGACATTTTCTGTGATTCCACTCTCCATTTTCCCCCACCGAACTCCTCCCACTGTCCCGTCCCAGAGCCCATATCCTTCTTCCTTGGAGACATTTGTGCTTGGCTTATAGAGCCATCTGTAACTGTGTTGGCAGTCAGTCTGCCGGACTCTTTAGGCTGCAAACATTTTGAGGGTGGGGTCAGAGTTTTGGTCATCGTGTCTGGTTCATAGAAGCTCCTCAAAAGGTATTTATCGATGCATAAAAGGAAAAAGATTGAGAAAGTACCCCTCACAGTTGGGAATATATATATATATATATATATTTTTTTTTTTTTTGAATAGGAGTCTTACTCTGTTGCCTAGGCTGGAATGCAGTGGCATGCTGCTCACAGCCACCGCAGCCTTGACTTGCTGGGCTCATTCGATCCTTCCGCCTCAGCATTCCAAGTGGCTGGAACTACAGGCACGTACTATTTTTTTGATTTATTGTAGAGATGAGGTCTCGCCAAGTTGCTCAGGCTGGTCTTGAGCCCCTGGGCTCAGGCAATCAATCCTCTCACGTTGGCCTCCCAAAGTGCCGGGATTATAGCTGTGAGCCACCGTGCCCAGCCTCGGAATATTTTTTTGAATATGTACATTATCGAAGAGTGAGAAAGATTGATAAAATTGGATGTTGGTAATTTTAAAGTATGTCCTTTGAGTTTAGGTATCTTAGACCTACAGAACTGCTGTTTATGGGAGGAGTCCTATTAGCCTCAGGTTAAGGAAAAAGCCCCAAGTAGACTAGTATTAGTTTGGAAACCACAGCTTGCTTGAACTAGTCCTTGGCATTTTCTGTGTGACTTCTTACCCAGATCCTTGTGAGTCACTGTTGGAGAGCTTTAACTTTTGAGGAAAGTTTGCCTTTCTCCTGAAGTTTTGAAATGCTTATTTTTATCTCACGGCCCCCTTCCTCTCATTTGTCAGAAAACTTAAAATTAAGTAAATTGCACCATTGCAACAACCATCCTGCCCCCAAGGTCTTACACCGTTATCTTGTCTCCTTGCCCTCCTTTCTTATTTTGTTTTTGAATATCACATTACATGTTTTGTTTTGTTTTTTTATATGTAAGCAGCATGTAAATTAAATGCATGCAAATCTGCAAGTAAGGGCTTAGAGTTATTTCAAATCAAGACCCAAGTTGTTTTACTATTTCTTTAAATCCCCTCTGTATAAGTAGTGCCTACTTCTTTCCCCTTGCAGCTCAGAGCCAGTTAGTTACACGGATTTACCTCAGATGGGCCGGAAGTCAGAACGTTTAGTCATTTAGACGAGTTCCACGAAATGAAAGTCCAGTGCGGGGGTGATGTCACTCTTGTCTCAGAGTAGCAACTAGACGGTATTTCTCTGTGGGTGCGGTACACATCATTTGTTCCAGAGATTTTCTCATTGGAAACGTTTCCAAACTTGGAAGAATATTCACGTTGACACAATAAAATAGAACTTTGGAAGGTACTGTCACTACATCTATGTCTGTTGTTACTTACGATGCAGATCACCATGGGGAAGACAGAAATAGTCCCTTCGCCTCTTGTAAGCGTGCAGGTCCGGTCTTCCTAGGGCTTGCGTGTTTCACACCTCCTTGCTGGGCACTGGCGCTTCCGTGGCAAGGCCCAGGCTGGGAGCCGCCTGTGTTCTGAGTTCTGTCTTCCCTTTTCGTTTTCAGCGGAAGCTCTGCAGAGAGTGGGAGTTGACAGGGGTGGTACAGGGTTGCTTTCTGAAGTCATCGCGAATTAGCAGCTAATGGGTAGCTTTCTTTGATAGCTCGTTTATAATTGAGTGCAGATAGATGAAAATCAAACACAAAGGGAACTCAATTTCATCGTTAATTTCGACTTTGTTTAACGGATGATTTCTGGGCACCACAGCAGCCTTTCTAATTTGTCTGTGGGTGATGAAGAAACAAGTCACACACTCAGGGAACAAATAGCACACATTTCCCCAAAAAGGTCACCTTCAGAGACATGCACGAGGCACACCTCCACCAACCTGCTGGTTCTCTCCTTTTCTCCTGTGTTTTTGTCTCTTTATTTTCTATCTAACAAAACGCATCTGGTAGAGTAATTATTGCAGAATTTCAAATATGCATTTCTTGCAGAACTTTTCCTCTCTCTCTGTCTTCTTTCTTTCATCTTATAGTACTTCTCATGTACCGGGTGCTGTTTAAAATACTATGAAGAGTGTATTTCTTAAAACAGCCCTCTTAGGAAACAGCCCTCTTGTCATCCTCTCCATTTTTCAGATAAGACAACCGAGTCACAGAAAGATTACGTAACTTGCTCAGTGTCATGTAGGTAGCTGGGAGTTGCTGAGCTGAGATTCAAACTTAGGAACCATGGCTAGAGAGATTGTGTTCTTAACCATTATGCTATGTCGCTATAATTCATTAGCTTGATTGTAATTCCTGTGACCTCTTGATAACTGTATTTAGCCCTTGGCTAAAATAATAAGCCTTTGCAAGCATTAACGTGTTTGTAGAATCCGTATTTTCCTGTGGGCAAGTGGTGGTGGCTAATAAACTTGGGAGAATGTAGGAAAGCAGTCTAGTATCTTTTACTTGTTAGGAATATCTGATAGGACAGATGCTGCTAGTATTATCTATGTGTGATATGTCTGTGTATGTATACATACACATACACACATGTGCATGCACGTTTCAAGTTAGGTATTTGATGGATTGTAACTGATAGTACGTGTGCATGTGATATCAGCATGAGGACGGCTCCCAGTAGACTTTCAGGGTGGGCTGTGCCCACGAATGACAGGACCTGAGTTCGTGGTATTGCGGGTAGTCAGTTTTATAGCAGTGTATGGTAGAGACATGCATATATATGTTAGACAAGGGAGATTCTTCTCTTTGAATCTGGACTAGTCCCTTAACTTATATGAACCTACATTCATGTTTAATCACTGCAATAAGACATGACAAGCTTACCTGTCTGCTTGGGGGCTGCCGAAGAGGCAGGATTCAGAAAGGCAGATCCAGGTATCCAGGGAACACGAGACATGCTGCCTGGAAGGGCAGCGGTGGCATTATAGACACAGAGAAGGAAGAGGCTGGAGCATCCACAAAGCAAAGCCAAGGACAGAGGCTGAAAGAAACCCGGCTGTTTATAAAGCTGGTGTGACTAGACTGATAATGGATGAAGTCAGTCACGAATGTGCTCGAGGGAACAGGTTGAAGTGAGCCGTCTTCCACAGGGGGCTGACTGCAGGGCTTCTGCAGCGATAGGCCTCAGATTTGGAGTATAATGTGTGTTGCTGGCCCAGGAACATACTCGGTGGACTTCACAGGTTTATTGCTTTTATTAAAGAAGCCTCAGTGGGTGAGAAGCACCTTCCTGTCATAGTCTCAGGTAACATATTGGCTATGTTGCTTTGTAGAGGACCAAAATCACAGCGTCATCCATGGGGTATGGTTCGGGTCATTAGGGGCTCGGCGACTGGTTGGGTCTGATCTGTGAGTCTGTTCAGATCGGGTTCCTTATATACTTGGGACATACTTTGTGTCACCAAGTGTGCTATCCACACGATGGGAAGTACCATCCTTCTGTCTGTGTTTCCTGCAGAAAGAAGATAAAAAGGAGAATGAGGTCAAGGAATCCCTTCTTTAGGATGTGAGCACATCACGTCTGTGCACGTCTTTTTGCCAGATCTTAGTCATGTTGACCGTGATGCCAGCTGCAAGGAATGCTGGGAAATGTGGTCCTAGCTTGGGGACTGTTTGTCCAAACAAAATTAAGTGGACTCTGTCTTATTTGGACAAAAAATAGAGGATTAATTGTGAAATACAGTGATTATTTACTGCCCTAGTAATTTAAAAGAAGCTGTTTAAGAAAATATAATAATTAATCTTGTGCTGGAAATTTTTTCTTATACTCTCAGATCAATTGTGAATAATGTATCCTTATTTTATTTGTTCTATCCTGTAGAAACACATTGTTTGAACCTGTTATGAACCTGTTTCATTTTAGAAAAAATGTGCTGTTCCTGTTAATAACAAAAAAGAAAATTTGAGGAATATATCTGATATTATTAATAATATTCACTTAAGCATACAGTTAGTATTGTAAAGTACGTGCTACCATAATGGAATGCTGTAGACCACTGTAAACTCCAATATTAAACAAACATACAAAAAGTAAAATCCTAACAATCTGGAACTCATTAAATGAGTTGATATTCAAGGCTTAAAATTTTGCCACTTTTTGAAAGATGTCCAAATAATCACAGAATGTCAGTCTCATTTTTAAAGCCATTTTTAGTTTGACATCAATTTCTGCATAAATAAGAGTAGAATTTTAATGAAAACACTGCATGTAAATATAGCACTGCGGGATGCAGAAACATTCTGAGCAGGGCTCTGCTACTGACAGCAACAGGCTGTAACCCGGTTTTCCTGAACAGCAAAATTGAGCTTGTAATTCAGCCACCTCTTTAATGGAAAATTCATGGGACAGCCAGTGGGTACATTTGTGGTGCCTGAAATTTACATTCGTGTTCAAGGGGAAAGACTGTTCCTTCTTTCTCAATGAAGCTGAATAGGTGTTGGCTCTCATATTTTTTTTTCTTTTTTTTGTATTTAATGCTTCATTCTTTAATTTGATAAGTTCTGTAGGGACAGCAAGTAAGGAAAGTGTACAAGCTGCATTTACCTATAAAGTTATGACAATGAATGAAAATAATGCTTTTTATAATCTGCATAATATTAGATGGGCTTTAGAAAGAAGACTGCTTTTGAAAACTGGTCCGTTAGTAAAACATTCTTAAGGCGAACACTGCTGAACAGAATCTTACTAAAATTCGGATTTTTTTCCTCAAAGTTTGTCTCTTCTAAAAGATATTTTAGGATAAAGTTACAAAATATGAGGACGACAAAGGGGCCGTAAAATGTTTCAATTATTTCCGTGAACGAATATAAACAAGTAAATTCCGGCAAGTTCAGTATCCACACAGGGTCTCCACCATGCCGGCCTCTTTGTTCCTTGACCTCCTCTAACCCAGCGATCCTGTCTCCCCCCAACACACCAGCCGTGGTGATGACCACACTGCAGACATTGTCTTCCCTTAAGCCCTCTCTGTTCCCTACACCCATTCCATCCACAGGGGTGGGCAGGTGATAGTTTACTTGTGCCCATCTTAGGTTATCAGCCAGAGCTCCTTCTCAGAAAGTCAGATTATCCAGGGAACAGCAGTTTATTTTTCTTTCCACGTCATGTGGGAAACCAGAACAGAAAATAACTCAAAGCGATGGCTTAGGGCTCCAGCTGGTGGAACGCCTGCCACAAGGAGCCATGAACGTGTGGGGAAGTGACAGGGTGGGGGAAGTGGCTTTAGGCTTCCAAGGGTGGGGAGGTGGGGAAATAAACAGATGGCATGAAACTAAAGGGGTGAGGTCTGTTTGTGGAGGCCTCTGGCTTCACCTCTGGGCTGATGGGGGTCTAGACTCATCTCCAGTAGCAGAATTTCAGGCAGAAACAAGGGGAGGGAATTGACTGCTTCTTAATTTCCTTCAGCTCAAAACGATTTTTATGTCAAACAGGCATATTTGGGGGTGCCATTCTGGTTTCCTTTAACCTACATGACCCCCCAAAAACTGTGCAATGGTTACCAAAGCATGGGCTCTCAAACTTTAGCACGTATCGGCATCAGCCGGTAGACTTGCTGAAAGTCCCACCCCGGCTTTCTGATTTCTGGGAGGCCTGAGAATTTGCATTTAACAAATGTCCAGGTGGTGCTGGTCGTGCTGGTGCAGGGACCACACACTGAGGGATGCTCTGTGCTGGTCTCCACAGCGGGTGGCAACATGTCGGGAAACAGCCGTTTTCTCAAACGTTTTTTATGTTTCTTTCCTCTTTTGAAATTAATAGAACTCAAGATCCCGCGCCAAAATACGATGACTTGGTTTTTATTAATGATGTGCATCTATTTTATTTCTAATAAAAAGACAACACATCAGAGAAGAAGTTGGGATAAACTAAATCAGGGCTTATTAACTTTGGAGCCGTCCACCATCTTGTCAGCTGTATATTATTATACAGCATTTTGTATATTGCTTTGGATTAAAAAAAAACATCTTTGGAATATGTGGTCTGATCATTTGCCATTTGCAAGTTGTATAGTTTTGAGCAAGTTGCATATCTGAACCTTTTGACTCTCCTTAGCTTATAATAGGTTTAGAACATTTCTTAAAGAAAAGAAATAATCCTCGTAGATTGCAGTCTTCTGGCTGTTCATATTCATAACAAATAAGAACTGCAGTGATTGTTGTGATCCTCTCAAGGTACACATTTCATTATTTAAATTTCGTCTTCCTGCCATGCATTGGATAGGGCAAATCATGTCCTTTGAGCTTTCTGCTCAGCAACATTGAATGCAATTCTGTATCTCACCTGAATGTCTGTTGCACACTTGACACCATGTGACATGGCACTTCTCCCATGTCTCTGCTTGACAGGTAGCTTTGACTTTATATGGAGGCCAAGACTATGGATATCTCAGTGGACACCTGTCTCCATGCTCTCTTGAGTGGTGATGACAGCTTAACATGTGCAAATGTGGGCTCCTGCCAGAATTCTTGGAAACGCAGCATTTCTAGCACCTGCTCACAGTGTGACCTTTGACGAGCTACTCTCTTACCTCAGTTACTTCATCTGTAAAGTGGGAATAATCATAGTACTTACCCATGAATTGATGTGAGGGCAAAGGCATTGGAATCAATCCTGGTTCTGAGTTAATGCTCTGTAAATGTCAGCTGTTTTTTTCCATGCTTATGCTCAAAGGCTATGTTTATTATACCCTCAGTAGTCATGACTTTGAAGGATTTGTGAGTACAGACCAAATATTCTATACATTTCTATAAAAAGGCAGCATCTGTTGATTGTGTGTAAACCAGCAGTCTCTTTCTTCCTACAAAATCCTGAGACTGAGCTGATATGGTGTTCATGGACCATTCCCAGCAAAGGCTGAAAATTCATAGGGGTATCCATGGACACTGCATTTTGCCTAGCACTTATCATGTAAAGGTTTTTTGTGGTTTTGAGTATTCATCTTTGAGAGTCAGTGTTTACCGTTCTGTACAACTTTGAGATAACTCTTAATGAAATACTGTGGGAGAGGTTAAGGAGACCGTGAGACCAAATGAAGCTACCTCCGTGAGGATGGGCAGCAAATCCTTAATGAGGGAAGGAATGATCAGAGATGAGAAAAGCTGGTTGTCCTGAGCCTAATCAAATACCGGGCCTGGATGTGAATAATCAGTAAGATGGAATCAGTGCGCAGGAGCTCATCGTAGGACAGGCGTCGTGGCTCTGAGTGCTGGGGACCCGGGCCCTGTTCTTGGGCTGCACACTGGCTTCTTCCCATGTGGTGACCACGTGGGCCATTCACATTTCAGTAGTCTTTTTAGTGACCTCGAGCGAGTCCCAAGAGCACATTTGACCCTCTCTGCTTAAAACTCCTGAAGCCTGCCAAGAGTTGACTTACCACGTAGTACAACTCTTTGGTGTTTGATGTGATTACTGAAACATGCCACACTGAAATTTGCCTAAAACTAGAAAAGTATTGCAACCAGTTAATGAGTTATTTTCACTTGTGACAATTTGTCTGGGGTAATAGACACATAAAACGTGTTTCCTTGAGTGACACACGTATTCTGGAGTGGAGTAACGCTCATAAAAGGATGCACCTTTAATACGTTTCAGCCTTATTAAAGAATCAGTCACGCATATACGTCATATACTGGCAAGCACAGATCTGCCTTACTTAGACTCAAAGCTTTGTGTCGTTCACAAACCATCCTTATTTCGCAAGTCATCCTTCTTTACAAAAAGAGGACTTCTATGAAACTTGCCTAAGAATTCGTATGCAGACACCCATGCAATATTGCCTTCTCTTCATAAAGAGCATCTGACAGTAACAAAATGTTTGAAAATAAGGTTATAGTTAGACAAGTTAGACATTTATGTTCTGCTGGCCTAATTCGTTTAAAATAAGACCCTTTTCTAGAAGAGTTAATGAAGAGATCAAAATGGTTGGCCTTGCTAGCTGTGGGTTTCAACAATGCATGCCTTCTGGGGGCTTGAAGGGTGTGAGAAGGTAAACCTGTCCATAGTATATTCCTGTATGTACACTCACGTATGGTGTCTAGGGTTTAAGTTGCTTAAATTCAACAGAAAATACACTCTGAACACATTGTAAAAATAATGAGCGATATCTTTGTTACATACATATAAACAATGTGTACCTTTCAGTTAGATGTTGTGAGTCCAAAGGGAGTGAGGTGAGCCTGAGAGTCAGGCTTATGACTCACAGGCGGAAGGGGCAAGCTCTTTCTTTGACGGGTAAACCAGTGTCCCCTTCTAGCTTTCCTGTGACTTTCAAAGGGGCTGCTATGCTCTTGGCCTCCCGAAACTTTAAACCCGTAGTTCTCTTACCATTTGTCTTTCTTATCCTGTTGCATTCAATCAGTTGAGGGGTTTGGCCGATCTCACCCCTGTCGGATGTGTGGAATATTGTTCTTCTCCTTTGGGGCTGTGGCCTGGATTGCCTCCGGCCCGAATGCCCCTGGTGGCTTCCTGTTCCTGTAGCAGAAGATCTGGGTGGTGGAGGCCCACACCGCACGGTGCTCCTTGTAAGAAAGCCGTCCGCCCTAAGGCGGCAGCTTTCAACGAGGGCTTCGTGCTGTCGTCATGGAGGAAGGGTCTCTGCACCTTCCACGGTTCCTGGCGATTCTGACAAGTGACTGGGTTTGAAAGGACTGGCTTCCTAGAAATGTCGCTGGGTAAGAGGTTGTTGCTGACCACTGCTAGCTAACTGTTTGGTTTTTACGCCTCAGTTCCTCAGTATCTGCTCAACAGATTTATATGGTGCATGTCCTACCTAGCGACGTTTTGAGGTTGCCTTCAAAGGCCGCAGATAGTCTGATGATTTCGCTCACTATCTTTATCCGATACTGTTACGCATGAATCTAGCAGTTGATGCTTCCTTAGCTGACATTGTCTCCTTCATTTTGTTGTTGTTTAAACTTTCTTTTGTTCAATTTGCCATATATTTTTCTTTTTTTTTTTTGAGGGGGCGGGAGATGGGGTCTTGTTTTGTGTTTTGTTGTCCAGGCTGGAGTGCAGCTGTGCACTCAAAGCCCATTTTAACCTCAGACTCCCGGGCTCAAGCAGTCCTCCCACCTCAGCCTCCCAAGTAGCCAGAACCACAGGTGCTTACCGCCACACCTGGGTAATTTTTAAATTTTCTGTAGAGAGGAAATATTGCTACGTTGTCCCAGTTGCTCTTGAGCTCTTGGCCTCAAGCAGTCCTCCTGCCTCGGCCTCCCAAAGGGCTGGGATTGCAGGTGTGAGCCAACATGCCTGGCCGACTTGCCAGTTTCTTATGTGGAGGTTCTCTTTGCTGTAATCCTCCAGTGCCAAGTTTTGTTATTCTTATTTGATTTATTTATTTCTACCCCCGAGTATCTATTTTATTCCATTCACTCCCGAGAATGGCCTATTTTCTGCTTTTCTGCCTCTGTATATCAATTTCCTTCTTGAAAGTTCCTTATGGAAATACTACTATATTATGATTACACACGCATTTCCCATAGCCTCAGAATTACCCATACTGCTTTTATTATTCTCTTATTATCCTCTTTTCCTGCCTGTTTCTCGATATGCAAACACACACATACAGGCACAGCACATACACATATGTACACATTTGTGTGTGTACATTCGTATGCAGACACCCATGCAATATTGCCTTCTCTTCATAAAGAGCATCCTAGCGTTTGCATAAAAGAAGGAGCCTTTCAGACCAATGTCAATCAATTTTCTGTAGAGACGAGATATTGCTACATTGTCCCTTTTGGTCTCGAGCTCTTGGCCTCAAGCAAGCCTCCTGCCTTGGCCTCCCAAAGGGCTGAGATTGCAGGTATGAGCCAACTCTTTCAGAGTTAAGACCCTTGAACTTCCGGGAAGTTGCAACTTGCCCAAGACCGTGTGGGTCTTAATGATAGCAAGGGGCGTCTACAAAGTACCAGCTTGTGCTCAGCACAGAAGACCCGATCGGAACTTGCTTAAGGCAGATGTGGGGACACGTTTTGTCAGCAGAGGTGTTTTGTCTGCGGTGAGCTTCAAGGTCAACCATCTTCCTTGGCGGCCATTCTCCTTTTGTGTGTTTAAGTTGCTAGAGCATTTAGGACTTTGAAAAAATATTATTTTGAGTATTTAGTATATGAAAGGTTTTATTTTAAGCATTTTATCCGCTGGACATCTTGTTCTGTTTTTACCCTTGCTTGAAAGTCCTATGAGGTATGGATACTACAGTCATTCCCAGTTTTACCTGAAGATGAGGACTGTCGGCTGGATTAAGTCTCTTGTCCAGTGTCAAAAGTTGCTGAAATAATAATCAAACTGGGTGTTTCCTTGCTGCTCTGTCCTCTGCCATCTAGACTTCACGTCGAGGCTGGGAAAACTGTGATAATCACCGAACTGAAACCCCAGTTTAAATGTGTGGAAACTCGGTGATTTTTGCCCACATGCTGGTTAAGATAAACAAGCTATCTATTTTTAACTGTAATTACATATAAAGTGAATAAAATAGTTGTTAAATAGCACCCGAATAAACATGTGGCCTGTTTTCAACTTTTTGCTTACTTGCATTTTATATTTAAAGGTATATATGGGAGGGATTAATTTAAAACAATTTCACATTCTTTGTAGATTGTACTTTCAGAGAGGATTGCCCTTGCTTTTATCAAGTTGAATTAATATCTCGGATTTGATGCTGATGTTTCTGTTTTCATCACTAGTGTGTCCTCTGTTGGCATAGTATTCCTAGCTCCAATATATCCTTTACTTTGAGCTTGTTAGTTCATTGATTCATTGTCTTTCAATTAATTTGGAAATTGGTCATATTCTTATTTTTTGAAAAAGATGCAGTCCGTTTTTTAAAGGTCTGGGTTAGTTCATAAAGTAAATTTTGTAATCATTACTGTGAGAAATGGATAGCATTCTGTCTCTAGTTCTGAATAATACTACATTTTAATTTTCAAATAATAATCAGAAGTCCTACATTTGAATAATGGTATCATCTGCAGGCTCTGAATATGTGTCTTTTTTCAATATCTAAACACTCGCAGACGTCGGTCAGATTTTTATTGTATAATTGAGAGCTCAAGAAAGGGTTGGGGCGCCTTCCATTTTGTCACTGTAGATCATGATATTTTTCATAGATTTAACTGTGCTCTTCAGGCAATTAAAATCATAAGGCTAAAATAAACACATCATTTCAAGTTTTCCTTTTGAATTATTTTCTCAGTAAGTTGTGTGTTGGAGAGAGATCACTTAGGCATCAACGTGACACTTTGTGGCAGTGGAGTTTTTGCGCCCTCTTTTGGACAGCCGAGGCATGGCGTCGTGATCGAGATGAAATTTTTTTTTCATTCAAATGTTGGCTTTATATAACATCCAGAGCTTTCGGATGTAAAAGTATTTTTTCCCTTTCTGGAATAGTTTTTCTTTAGAAGTTTGTAGCATCAATACAAAAGTTTAACTTTCATACACACACACACACACACACACACACACACACACACACACACACACACGTCTTTAGATGTGTTGAGAACTATAGGCCATTTGATATGTGTTTCAACCATATCAACCCATGAAAACTTTTTATTTGGATATCTGAAATGACTTTATTTTTATTTAAAGAGAGTCAGTTTTACTTTTTTTTAAAAAAAATATTGATTTATAATGTCTGTTTAAAAAAAACAGAACTTAAAATAATTAATAAGCGTGGAAAGAACCCCTCTCTCCCATATACCATGCAAACCTCAAAAGGTACATTATTATTTCACTTATTGTGAGTCAAGACCATACCCCTATTAACAGGGTGATTCCCACACGGTAGAGCTGATGTTTATTCTGGCTGTGCATTTCTACTACTTTGGCAAGAGTAACTATGATAGAAAGAATAACGTTTATTAATATACTTATTGTGTATCGCTCAAGTCTGTTTCTTTTAATCGCAAAAGTAATTTTATAACAATTTTATGCTTTCTTGAGGTATTAAATTGAGTCCCACCTTCACTTAGGAGGACAGAATGTTCTTTTTCTACACTCCCTGCTGCCTGTGTCTGGACCTCGGAGGTGCTCTGAATTTATCCTGCATGTTGTTCAACCGTGTTGAGTGTTTTGCTGGATGTAGTCTTTGTTTTTATTGTATATTTCTTTGTAATTTTGCCTACAGAATTTAATGGAGAAGTACTTCAGATTCAAATATTTTACACAAACCATTAATGTATCCCAAGAAGACCACTTACATGCAATGTAAAAAGAAAATGTTTGCAGGAGTCACCAGTAGCTTATTCTGCTTTAACAAGTCTCACATCTAACATTAATCTGGTAATTTTCATTTGTTTAATTTTCATAAATTACTTCCAGAACAGTTATTTAATCAGCATTCCTAAGAGGCTGAAAACACTACTTCAGTCTACAGAAACTAAATGGTTGGTACAATAAAAATGTATGTGAATATATGTGTATGCGTGTTTTTGCTCACATGTATTACTGTTATGAAACAGTGTTGTGAACTTTTTTGAATTGAAAAAAAAACTCTCAATAAGCTTTTTTCATATACAAATTAGAATATAATGAAATAGTATAAATGGAAGAATGGACGGGTAAGGGCTTTTGTTTGTTGCCTTTGTAAGTGACAATGTCATTGACGTTTGCACATTTATATTAAACTGGATTTACTCTATTATTATTATGCTAAATATGGTTCGTTTGTGATGGCCCATTAATTCTCTGTCATTGACTTGAGAAGTCACATTTGCAGTCATGTTGAGAGGCTTGAAGTGATAATAATAATGAAATAATAATCCTTAATGTTTTGCACCGGTAATTAGAGTGGGTGATCTTTGAAAATCTCTGTTCATGTGAATAAGCTATAACTCTAAGCTATCTCATGAACATGTTGTTTCTTAGCTGAACAGTGCCTCTTTTCATTTGTCTCTGAGACATGAGCACATTTTTGAATGAATAGTTCTACATAAAATAACTTTAACCTCTGAAGAAATCAGCTCTGTAAGTATTTTCTTTCTCTTCTCAAAGCGTTTGGGGCGTTTGAGGCCCACCTGTCCCAGGTTTGGGCAAGCCTGCCTGTGGCATGTCTTCCTGGTGCAGGAGGTCACTTGGACACATTTCTACTTGTGCCATCTAGTCTTGAGAGCCGCCCCTGCTCTCATGTTCCTTCCAGTCGCTTCTACTGCCGACTTTTCCTCGTAAGGACCTGCATTGCATCTCTTACCTCTTTTCTCAAACTTACTTTGATTCCAGACTTTCTCATGGTCCAGATCTCAAATGTTGTCCCAGGTGAGGCCAAAGCACCTTCCTTTTATTTTTCATGAAAAGAGGACTTTGAATCTCAGTGTTAGGGTCCCACTCCCCTGGTGGGGGAGCCTGCTGGAGGTGTGGGGTGTCTGGTGTGCTATCTGATGCTGCGTGAAAGATGCCAAGAATTGCACAAAAGTTAGGTTAGAAAATATTGTGTATTTAGAAAGTAAGTTAAAAAGAGAGAGAAAGAGGTGATTCACCTCCCCAAGGTAGGTGAGGGGGGCCAAAGCTTAAGAAAACATGGCCTAGCCACAGCTCAGAGAGCATGTGGCCACACCATAGCTTAGCAAGGCAATGGCGATGACCTGGCAGTGGCAGTGGTGGTCTGGCAATAGCAAAATGGCTGCCCGTGGCTGAGTTCTTTTAACCATTTCCCTTGGATGGGGGAAGGTCACTAAGGTGATTGGGTGGTGGTCTGCTCTATGTCATTAGAAGGGGCAGGTAAGCACAGGTAGTGATGTCAGGTGATGGACAGCAGGCAGTTGGGTGGGTTAGTCACATGATTGCTGCCATGGTGGTGGGCTAGATGGGAGACCAGGGGAGGGGATTTTCCTGTAAGAGACCTGTCAGACATTTGTAATTCACAAGCTCCTTGACCAAAAGGTCAATTATCATTTCTTTTTACTTTTTTTTTTTTTTTTTTGAGTTGAAGTCTCACTCTGTCGCCCAGACTGGAGTGCAGTAGCCGCTCCCGGCCACCGCAGCCTCGACCTGCTGGGCTCCGGCGATCCTTACGCCTCAGCCTTCCAAGTAGCCGGAATTACAGGCATGCGCTACCACACCTGGCTGATTTTTTGATTTATTGTAGAGATGAGGTCTCGCCAAGTTGCCCAGGTGGGTCTCGAACCCGTGGGCTCAGGCAATCCACTCACCTCAGCCTCCCAAAGGCGTGGGATTACAGGCCGAGCCACCAAGCCAGCTTCAATGATCATTTCTATGCTCTGTCCTTGTCTTGCAGCTGTTGGAGATTTGCCGAGGGGGTGGGGTAGGCTGCCAGCTCGGCCTGGAGTAGAATGTCTGAATGCTTCCTAAAGCCTGCCTATTAGAAATGTATCTAGCTATGTCTAACCTGTGCTAGATTCAGAGCACATTGGGGGTAAAGTCTAAGCAAAACTGGTTATGTTGAGACAAAAAAGACTACACTAAACTAAGTTTATTCTTGGTTTCTATAGGTACCTCCTTTCACCCAGTTTAGATTTGAGTTCCCTCCCTACCCTCCCTCTAGCCCTGAGTATCCCAAGGGACTGCCAACATCTGTTTCTTTTTGTATGATAACTATATCAACTCTGCTCTTAAACACACTTTTAACAATATAAACTTTAAAACCAAATGCATGGAGAAGAATTGTTCCCACGCAAAGCCCCTTTTTATGATGATTTCTGATGAAAAGGCCGATTCTGAATGTGTAAGTAACTGTGTGTAGGAAGGAGAAGACAGAAGATATGAGGGTTTTGAATGCAGTAATCACGCCATGTCAATTGTTTTCTTTGAGTTTTCCATGCTTTGTGACCCTGTAGATAACAGCATGTGATTAGATTAAGCATTTCTCAGTGTTCTCAGGCAGTAGAGGTTGATCTCTGTCTGACCCACAGCAGGTGCTTACTTCCGCCTTCCATCCTGCAGCAGTGCATTGACCCTGTGGAGACCTAGCTGCAAGGGAGCCAGACACATGGGGGTTTAAGCTTTCCATACTTTCTGATACCAGCTGGGAATTCCTGGGCAAATGTGACTGACTGAGGAGCCTGTATATGCTGTAGTTTGGAAATAAAAAGTATAAAATTGAATTTTTTTTTTTTTGAGTTGGAGTCTCACTCTGTCACCCAGACTGGAGTGCAGTGGCCGCTCCTGGCCACCGCAGCCTCGACCTGCTGGGCTCCGGTGATCCATCCGCCTCAGCCTTCCGAGTAGCCGGAATTACAGGCATGCGCTACCATGCCCGGCTGATTTTTTGATTTATTGTAGCGATGAGGTCTCACCAGGGTGTCCAGGTGGGTCTCGAACCCGTGGGCTCAGGCAGTCCACTCACCTCAGCCTCCCAAGGTGTGGAATTACAGGCTGAGTCACCAAACCCAGCTAAACTGAATTTTTAAAAGCATTATTGAAAAGAAAATCATCTAGGTGTTGTAATGCCATTTAAAGTAATAATGAGAAATATTTTGCAGAATGTTTTGCAGAATTATAAATGGTTCGCAAAATGTGAAACTTTCCAAAATTGATAATTTAGAACTGCTGGGCAGGATCAGAAACTTGAATCAATTCCGTATGCCCTTTTATGATGACATTCCGAAGTATAGTGGGACATTTTTGGTAAGCAAATGATGTGAGTTTAATGACATTTGTGGGTCTGCTGACGACAAATGAATCAGTTTCTGAGCCAGCATAGATGCTTTCAGTGGTTTAAGTGAGATTCAATTAACAAAATGATTTAAATGTTATTATTTGAGAATAATAAATTAGTAGGAAGATTAGATTATGGAGGATTAAAATAATTGTAAATTATTGTTAAAATACAAGAAATAAAATTGTGAAGTAGAGAAAATACTTTTTATCCATTTCAAAGATTATCATTATCAAGGTTTTAGAAAACATATCCTCTGTAATGCTGGCATTAGCTTTCTTTTTCCTCCATGATAGTTTACTGTTTTTAAAAATAAAAATCTATCATTTTATTACTGGGACACTGCTATCGGTAGCTACTTTGTGACTTGTTTTCTTAGGTCTAGATTTTATCTCCAAAAACACAAGACTGCAGACCACAGAATTCAAATGAGGGGCAACAGGTAGAGAGTGGCTCAGAAATTGAAGATGGGGCTCAGAAATTTTTATCTGGGGATGATTCTCAGGTGCTGCTCATTGCATATGCAGGGCTGAAAACTGCTAAGATGCACCTAAGAGTCTAATTTTCTCTTACTGAATCCAGGGGGGAAATGTTTATATTCCGTGCATCAGAGGGTTCAAACCCATCTCAACAAGGGCTTAATTTCCCCTGTTAAGGCCACAAGTGAATGCGTAATATTTTAGAAAAATAATTGTGAAAGATTGTTCTGTTCCTCTTTTTGTGAAGTACTTGTAGAAGTGAACTGCAGGTATCTAGAAAATTCGGCTGACCACAGCTTCCATCTCCTAATTGCTCCTTTAATGTGATCACCGATTCTAGAAATACTTTAGATGTCCTGGCAGACTTTCTGCTTCTTACGTCCGTGAACTGTGAAGTACCTTGTACTTTATAATCTTTTATTCTTTCATCCTTCCATGTGGGCATAGTAGATTTTTAAATATGATTATAAAGTGTGGAGAATTGAACACTTTCTCTCATTTTTCTTTTGAAAAATGTTTTTTTTAATAGGCATGTTTCATACTTTTTTCTTCTAGACTATGTAACCATCTAATTTATTTTCAAAAGAGCTTTTACTTATTATTTGATCTTTCATTGCTGTTCCAGAAAAAGGAAGAATATTGCATTTTGTGACTGTTTGGGTATTATTTTTGGTTATTTTAATAAAAGTATTTGCACTTTGGCCAAGTATGCTTTCAAATAATAATGAATAAAGGTATGCCTACAGGAAATAACCTTTTTCCTCCTGATAAAGTACATACTATACGATCTTTTTTATGATTTAAACACTTATATTTAAGCTGAGTTATTTTATTGAATGCCACAGTTAAGTGTATGTTAAATGTCAAAATTAATGTTGAACTCTCGTCAATGTAAAGTTTACTTTTTCTTATGCTTCAACCTGCTCGTCTTTCCCTGTCCTCATATGCTGGTGGATTACATGTCCCCACGCTACTGGTACCCAAAGTGCAAAAAAAAAAGCCTCACGAACATACGAGTTTTTAACAGTCAACTGTGGGTCTCTGTGTCTGGTAGCATTGTCCCCCAGGCCTCACCCAGATGCCAGGTGGTCGCTCCCTGACCTGTGCTTATGGACGGCGTCACCCTCACGAGCTTGTTATTATCCGCTGGTTTCCCTCCTTTTCCAGAGCGCTGGTCACACTTGAAGGTCACACTCACATTTGCTGCCCCATGTCCTTGCTTTCTCTACATACGATGTGGGCATCTATGTTGAACGATTTAAATGTACCTGAACTAGGAAGGCTCAAAGAAGCTCAAAGAGCTCTATAGGAAAGCTCAAAGAAGTCAGTAGCTCTTATTATCTGCCTCCGTTTCCACCTTCAGTAACCAGGTTCATTATCTAGAGTCACTTCAACTCCTGACCATCTACTGTAACCTACTTAAACAGTTAAAAAAAATTACTTGATAAGAAATTCCCAAATGCGTACTTATGGTTGCGTCTCACAGGTGGTCACTGTCTCCATCCTACACCTGGTCCATCACTGTCTCATTCTTGATGGGTGCTCTTTTTTGAATTTATTTATTTATTTATTTTTGGTAGTAAAGAAAAGGGTGGACTTCAATCTTTGTTTATAGGCGACACTACAAGATGTGAAATTCCACATAGAAATAAGAAACCTATTCCGAGGATAAGCTTCATGTAGTATATACAGTTTGGAAATGTCCATGTCTAGTTTTGGTGTAAAAAGTACGACAATACTAGACCACATTTAGAAAGAGTTCTTAGTAGAGAAACAGTAAGACAAACGTACACCCGACAGTACACAACAAACAACTCTATGCCTCCGCTGTACAGTGTAAAAGTTAAAACCCCCAGGAGTCCCGTCCTGAACTTGAACGGCGTAGCCATCAGAGGTAGTTTTTGGCACTACATTGATCCCCTGCTTCATCTTCAGAGAAATGCTTCTCAGTCTTTTTCTCATCCTTGTTCATACAGAGCTTTTCCCGATTCTCCTTCCCCCCTCTACCACCATCACCCATACCTGGCAAAACACAGAGCGGTGGTGTTGCAACCCATGAGATTTTAATTTGTAAAGAATATTCAAATATTCAAGCAGAATTCTTTTCATCATCAACTGTTTATCTGCTAGTCCTTCACTGTATTCTTGCAGGTATTAACCTCAATGTATACTGAGTATATAACTGTATGTTTTCTCAGGAGATCTTAGGATTTTTAGGCTGGAGTCTTCTGTGTCTAGCCTGTGGAATTTCTCCAGGTTTCTTCTGGGGCTGAGTTATTTCTTTTCCCCCGTGCTGTATGTTGTACCTCATTGTGGTTACTCTTAGAGTAATTGTGTAGAATCATATGCTTTTCTTTTACTGATTCAATTCATCACCAGATAGACTTTTGTAACTATGCTTAATAAAATGTTTTAAAAAGAGCTTCAGCTCATCTTCTGATGGTGCTTCTCCTATCCCGTCACTTCTGAAAATACTTCTTAGATTTTTTATTGGTTTTCATACCAGATTATAACTCTGTTTGCTTAATAGAATTCTAGCCTTCACTGCACATGGATGAGTCCCTTTGAAGCACACTTTTTCAGTAATGAAAATGCACTGATTTTTCCCCCCTTTCCATGGCTTTTTTCTTTTATTACTATATCGATCTTTCAATATTGTGGATGTTTAAATCCTGTGTCTCTATGTCACGTGTAATTCATTTGTTTTCTAGTCTAAGACACCTAATCAATCTCCACCCGATTACAACATCTCAGCATGGGTCCTGTTCTTTTCACTTAAGTGGTTATTCTCACTTGCTCAGGGAGTTGGTTTTCAATGCCAGCTTCCTAAATCTAGCATAATCCCTTCGGATTTTGTCTTTTTGGTGGCGACCTCACTTTATGAGGTTTTTGTTCAGGTAATGTACTTGAAATGAAGCAAACACTTTATCAGTTCTGCTTAGTTGTTTCTTTGTTTCCTTAAGGATTGTCCTTAGTAGAAAAGTAGAGGCAGGAAAAAAAAAATTACTTTGTAATGCTTCTTAACTAGACTGGTAGATTGGGGAACTGGGGTGCAAGCCTTGGGGGATGATACTCCCCTTTATAGATGCTGCTGTCTCTCTAAATCATTCTAAATAATGACCTGCTTTAGAAGAAGCCGTGGCTGATCTTCATTTATTTACTTGTGGCAATATTTTGCAGTTTCTTCCCTCCTGTGTGTAAGTGTTAGAGAAATGAGTGTCTCTATCTCTGCAATTCTCTAATTGGAGCTAATTCAGGGGCAAAAACACTATGGGTATAATACCTCCAGGTAGTCTTCTGTTGTTCTCTACACTGGTGCCCTTTATGCCAGAGTTTGGTATAATCTGATCTGATACTCATTTGTATCACATTACAGATTTTTTAGATAGTTGTTATGCTGAGTCTTTGATTCTAAGGAGGTTTTATTATTATTATTATTAGCTTTATTTTTGGTTAGAGAAACCCTTTGGTTACTTCTGCTCAAAGTGTTGTTAAGGGTTCAACCTTGGGAAACTTTTTTGTTAATAAAGAAAAAAAAACCTCATGAATTGTGATGGCATGTTTTAAAATAAGAAATCCTGTGCAAAGCTAAAACAGTGAGACTAGTAAGAATTCTTCAGTGCGTTACTGCTTTTGAACTTCAACTATTTTCTGTCTCTTTTTACTTAAGCTACCAACGAGGTGTTTTCTGTTGCATCGTGTGCACTGTCGCATAATGTAAGAGCCCAGGGGCTTCGTCTAAGTCCATCTCTTTTCCACCTCTCGTGATTCCCAAGCATTGTAGACGTAAAGGGCTTCACGAGGAGGATTTTATATGCACTTAGCTTTCATAAGGTCATTTGATTAATTGAAAACTATGAACTAAATTATAAAGCAAGGAAGAAGATCTCTAAACTGTGCAAATTTTAGTATCCTGATAAAATTAACAAATAATTAAAGACATTTCAAGATAACAATTATGCTTGGTACCCATTGCAGGTTTAATACATAAATAATATATAATGTCAATAAAATCCCAAACATAACCCCAGTTTATATAACTATACCAATTATATGCAGTTTTATCAAAATGTCTTCAGAAAATGGTCGTTTATACATCAAGGCATATTATTATTAGAATACTACCTTGGTAATTTAAGTGGTATCTTTGTTTTCCTTCCTTGTTAATAGAAATATAAACCCAAAGTTCACTTTTAATATTAAAGAGTGTTTCTGATTTTCCTCTTCTTAATTAGAAAATTCAGAATGCAGTTTCTTAAATAAGTTTTTTTTTTTTTTTTTTGGTCCGCTGATCAGCTATTTGTTTAATAGTGTCATCTCTGTCTAATGAAGCAAGTATGTCAGGTGTTGGATAGAAATATTTTCTTAACTTTTCTATATGGTAAATTTAGAGCCTTCATTTACAGCACATGTGGAGTGATGGTCTTTGTTTAATCTTTGAAAATAATTATGTAGGGAGAAGGCTAGCAATAAAAGCTATATTAAAAATTCACTTTTTTGAAGGCTCTTCTATCAATTCTGGAACTCAGCAGTGTTTATTTCTTATAGGAGTTCGCTTTGCCTGGGAATTGTCAAGGAGACTTATCTTGTTTAGTGAAGGTCACTGAAATGCATGGGTACGTGTTTGTCTGCTTTTTGGGAGCAGGGTATGAACGCCAGATTCTTTAGACCACTAGTTAAGATAACATTGTCTTTTAACTCTTTCTGGCCCCGAAGAAATTTAACTAAATTGAAGTACATTTGATTCCTAGAAACGCAATTGGCTCCAACTTTTCCTTTATGGCTGTGTAAGTTTCCTATAGCTGCTAGTAAACTTGGTGGCTTTAAATAGCAGGTTTTAAATGACAGAACTCTGTGCGCTTACAGTTTTTCAGAAGTTAAAAATCCATATCACTGAGCTGAAATCAGGTTGCTGGCAGGGTCACACTTCCTCTGGAGGGTCTGGGGAGAAGCCGTTTCTTCTGTCTCCAGCTCTGGTAGCTGCTGGCGTTCCTTTGCTGGTGTCTGCCCCACTCTGATCTCTCCTTCTGTGATTGCCCGCTTGCAAGATCTGGACCATCTTTCTGCTTCCAGGTTTTTACTTTAATCACATCTGCAAAGACCACCTCTTTGTCATATAAACTGTCATTCACAGATTCTAGGGAGTAGGAGGTGGATATCTTTTGGGTGGCCATTTCCAGCCTCCCACAATGGTAAAGAGAGTCTCACCTAACCCTACTGAATGTTAAATTGGTCCAGCAGGAATAACAAGCAAGACTGTGAATAGAATTTATACAAATATGTCCCTTTGCACACGTGCACGCACACATGCGCACACACACATTCAAGGGTGAGTAGTAAACTTTTAATTGAATTAAGAGATTTGAAGAGCTTCATTTTAAAATTGTATTAAGCTGTTTTAAAGTTTCAGTGATTATAAATGCTACCTATGCATTTTGAAGTAATGTTTATACTATACTACTTTTGAATATTAAAAACACACATTTATTGCTTCAGGATTCAGGTCATTTGTAGAATCATCAGATTCTTCCCTGGAATATCACTTATGTTCCTACTTAGTTATGAACTTCTGATTACTTTCTTCTAATAATTTCTCTTCTTTCTATTTATTCCATCTGCTTCTAAAAATTATTTAAGAATAGGTTACAATATGTATGTTTGTGTGTGTGCTTGTTTCTCTCCTGCTTTTGTGTATATTTCAGTCATGTTGGAAATACACGTGTATGCACGGAATACTATTAATCAGCATTGTGCACTCATGCTGATTAATATTTTATTTATTTTATACATATCTTAATTTATTTTATACACGTTGAAATTTATTATTACAATGAAGTATGTTTATTCCTATTCATTATTAAAATCAAAATATGTTTATACTTGTGGCCGACAGGCATCGCTCGGGGGTTTTCATCGTCCCGCTCGTACACTACCAGGTTTCTTCCAGAACTTCCAGATCTTGGCATAACCCAGCTAATAGAGGGTTAACATATGGCAAATTTGGAGGCCTGGACTCGGTGGCCATCCTCTCTCTGATTGGTGGACACATATACTACACATGTTGCTAAAACTTGTTGTGTTTATATGTGCATATATCAAAACATCATGTTGTACATCTTGAAAATATACAATTTTTGTCGATTATACCTCAGGAAAGCTAAATTCAAAAAAAATTTTATAAAAGAGATACCATTGTTCTGTAAATTAGAAATGACTTTGGTTGTTCCCTTTGATTTATACTCTGTCAAATAGTGGTCTTGACCAATATCTTTCTTGTCTCCCTCCTTTAAGCATTATTATAATAATAATTATTTTATTTAAAGAAAAGTTTCTCCTTATAACATGAGGAGATTGTGGTAGTATCAGTTGGGCAATTTGAATTATAGTATGCAATAGCTGTGCCTTTTCTGTTAGTGTGCTACATATTCAATCATGAAACCTAGACTTACATGAATTACCATCTCTCAGAGTATTCTAACACCTACTTCTAACCAGCCAAACACAGCCAATGTTTTCATATAAAATTGTTGGCCACTTAAATAGCATCTTATCACCATAATTTTCCAGTGCATAGAAAGGTATTCTTTTGTAAGAAGCATATCCTAGCATGAATGAACACACACATATATGCACGTGCATGCCTGTGCACGCATACACACACACACACACACACACACACACACACACTTTTTGTCTTTACCACTTACTGGCTTTTTTTATAGTGTATATTGGAGTTCTAAATGACATATTCTAAATACAACTTGACTTTGAACAGTTGACTAAGTCAGTTGGTCTTTTGCACAGGTAGAAGTTTCTTTAATTCACTTATTTATTTAACAGAGATAATTTGGTTCATTAAAAAGGATGTGTTAAAAAAATTAAAAAGTAAAACAATGTTATTAAATGTTACAATTTTACAAAATATCTATTTGCCTTATAAAATTTGTCATGGTAATATATTTCTATTATATACCTTTCAAGTAATTGGAAGTATTTTTTTAAAGTTTTTTTTTTTTTTAACAGTGCGTCGATATGCTTAAGGTACACTGCATATGTGACTTGAGTAGCATAACTCTACAGGTGTGTGTGTGTGTGTGTGTATGTGTGTGTGTGTAGGATTACAGGATTCATAAATTTGCAATCTTTATTAAAACACTTGTGTTTTAGGAATTTAAAAGCTAAACGAGTGAAGTGACAATATAGAAACAAATAACTAGAAAAGAATTACTAACAATGATTAATATTGCGCAACCACTTCAGTATTTTATATCTTCCGATATACTTTAGGTAATGACTTTTTGTGCATTTACATGAAAAAGATGCGATATATTATGTTATATAACTTGGAAATTTTTTTTTACAACCTTCAGTATGATTCAATGGTATAATTCTAACAGCTGTACTACATCCAGTGGTTCAATTTTTGCCGACAGAAGTAACACTAAGATTAGTAGACCAGGAATTTGCTGGGCACGTCGCTGGTTATTTCCATGGGGCAGATGCCTGTGTTGCTGAATCATTGGAATTAATTTTTTGAATTTTGATGCATATTGCCAAATTGCTATTCAGACATTTGCGACTATTTTATTTTTGCTGCTGTAGCTTTAGGGGATGCAAATAGGTTTTGAGTACATGGAGGCGTCTTGCAGGGGCCCAGAAGTCTGGGCTCGAAATGTGCCTACCACCCTCAACTGTGCACGTGGTACCCAACAGGTGGTTTTTGTCCCTTCACCCCTTCCTTCCCCTCCTTCTGAGTCTCCACTGTCCACGCTACCATTCTCTCTGCCTTTGCAGATCCTTAGTTTAGCTCTCACTTATATGTGAGAACGTGCGGTGTTTGGTTTTCTGTTCCTATGTTAGTTCACTTAGGATGATGCTCTCCAAATCTATTGAGTTGCTGCAGAAGGTATTATTTCATCTTTTTAAAGATTTTTACTGCTGAAAAATATACCACGATATGTGTATATACGTACACATACATGCATGCACACACCATACCACATTTTCATAATCCAGTGGCTGGTTGACGGGCATTTAGGCTGATTCCACATCTTTGTAATGTGAATTTTTGCTGTGATAAACGAGTGCAGGTGTGGGTTTTTCTTTTTCTTTTTTTTTTTTTGAGTTGGAGTCTCATCTGTCACCCATGCTGGAGTGCAGTGGCATGCTCACAGCCACTGCAGCCTCGACCTGCTGGGCTCAGGCGATCCTTCTGCCTCAGCCTTCCAAGAAGCTGGAACTACAGGCACGTGCCATCACGCTCGGCAATTTTTTGATTTTTTGTAGACACAAGGTCTTGCCAAGTTGCCCAGGCTGGTCTCGAACCTGTGGGCCCAGGCAGTTCTCTCACCTAGGCCTTCCAAAGTGCTGGGATTATAGGCATGAGCTATCACACCCGGCCTAGGTGTGTTTTTCATATAATGACTTTTGTTTCTTTGAGTAAATATCTAGTAATGGGATTGCTGGATCGAATGGTAGGCCTATTTTTATTTATTTATTTATTTTGAGTTGGAGTCTCACTCTGTTGCCCAGACTGGAGTGCAGTGGCCGCTCCCGGCCACTGCAACCTTGACCTGCTGGGCTCCAGCGATCCTTCCGCCTCAGCCTTCCCAGTAGCCGGAATTACAGGCATGTGCTACCACGCCCAGCTGATATTTTGATTTTATTGTAGAGATGAGGTCTCGCCTGCCCAGGTGGGTCTCGAACCCACGGGCTCAGGCAATCCACTCACCAGCCTCCCAAAGGCGTGGGATTACAGGCTGAGCCACCGAGCCCGACTGGTAGGCCTATTTTTAGTTCTTTGAGAAATCTCCATGATTTCCATAAAGGTACTAATTTGCACTCCCACCAACAGTGTATAAATCTTCCCTTTTCACTTTTTTTTTTGACTTTTCATTAATGGCCATCGTGACTGGTGTAACGTGGTACCTCATTGTGGTTTTAATTTGCACTTCCCTGATGATTGGTGATGTTGAACATTTTGGGAAATAATTATACTCACACTGGCAGCGTCTGAGACTTAACATTTGATAGTATTCGGTGAATTATTTTACACATCAGGTACTAGACTCATTGTTGAAAGGCCAATCAGGCCAGCTTTTTGTTTTTAATTTGTGCCTTAGCATGCTGACATTTTGAGGTTGTGAATTAAATGATACAAAGTCTCTTCTAAAATCTTTTCCATCTGGAATCTGAACGTGGCAAAAATACAGGGGGTACCCTCTCTCCCCTCAAAAAAGTTCTGTAAGCAAAGTTTATTCCACACAGGTTATATTCTTTATATGTTGGAATGTCTCTCAAGTTAGATTTATTTAGATTTATTGTAATACTTATTATAATACTCTTGTAATACTCTTATCTGGTTACCAAGGTCACAACAATTGAGGAACAGAAAACCAAAGCAAGGTGAGAGACTCCTGCAGACAAGTGTAGTAGTTAGGAAAACCTCAATTACTGTAACAAAAATATGTCCAATATTCAGGGGCCTCAAGAATAGAGAAATTTATCACATGATGGTGACAGCAAAGCGTTCCAGATCTTGTGGAAAGCTTTGTTCTACTTAGCATTAGCTATAATTCTGTTACTACGAGACAAGAAATGGGAAAATTTAAATCTCCATCTCAACAAATCACCTTGTAGAAATGACTGAGGGTAGAAAGAAGCAGGACTTTTGGAAACAAAACGTTGAAGTCATCCAGTGAAGGGGCCAGCCATCACTCTCAGGTCTGTGATTTGATTTTACCCTGCCTACAAGCTCTGATGCTACCTTTGACTGATCATGGATTCGAGCAGGAAACACAGCACTCCTTAGGCCAGAGAAGATGGCTGTCTTATTCGGGGCACAGTGGGCATCTTATTTGCCGTGGGGTGACAGGACACCACGGACTCGCATCATAGCTGCAGAACAATAAGCCTGGGCAATCCTTTCTTTTGTTGCAATTCGTTCGCAAACCAGCTCTGTGTCCTCTAGGGAGAACGTCACCTCATCCCTCAGGGTTGCTCACTACAAACACAGCCCTGAAAAACGGGCCCATTCCCAAGGGTCAGGGCCTTGCGTCCTTGACATACCCAGCAAAAGATGTGAGAGCATCAGAGTCCCATGGAGGGCTGTTCTTTTCAACGCCCACCACTCGGTAGCCAACTGAAGACATTCCATGTACGGCAAGATTAGCAAAGTAGTGTTCCAAGGACGTGAGAATTAAATTCAGCCTATAAGGGGGGACCCCAAAAAACTGGAATTTATTTATGAAAAATTACATATTCTTACATGTTTAAACTTCAGTCACTTGCAAAGCACTCTCTGTTTGTTGCAGTACACCCATCGAGATGCTTTTTTTTGAACTTGTCAATTTTGGTACCTTATAGAGCTTCTGCCATTTCTTGTTTCACCTCTTCCACATCAGCAAAATATTTCCCTTTGAGGCCTTTTCTCATCTGGGGAAACGAAAAAAAAAAAAAAAAGTTGCTCAGAGTGAGATCAGGTAAATAGGGAGGGTGGGGCATGGGGTCATGCCATTTTTGGTCAAAAACTGGGGCTCATGTCATTTTTGGTCAAAAACCGCTGAACACTCGGTGTGGTGTGGTCAGGTGTGTCGTGATGGTGGAAGAACCAGTCACCTGTTTGCCACAACTTGGGATGTTTCTTCGACAAGCTGTGATGCAACCTTCTCAAAACTTCCAGGTAAAAACTTTGGTTGACCATTTGATCGGAGGAACAAATTTGTAGTGTGTGACAAGGGGCCTGCCCGCCAAAAGATAATTCCAGTTTTGGGGGGGGGTTCTCATAGATGAGTAGATTAGACCTACTGCTGTTCATTGAAACCTGATTTATAAGCCAGGCTCGGTGGCTCAGCCTGTCATCCTGCGCCTTTGGGAGGCTGAGGTGAGTGGATTGCCCAAGCCCGCGGGTTTGAGACCCGCCTGGGCAACTTGGCGAGACCTCATCTCGACAATAAATCAAAATGAGCCGGGCGTGGTAGTGCGTGCCTGTAATTCCGGCTACTTGGAAGGCCGAGACGGAAGGATCGCCGGAGCCCAGCAGGTCGAGGCTGCGGTGGCCGGGAGCGGCCCCTGCACTCCAGTCTGGGCGACGGAGTGGGACTCCAACTCAAAAAAGGAAGAAAGAAAGAAAACTGATGTATAGCATTCTGTATTCTCACGACCTGCTCTTGATCAAAGTGTGAGCAAAGGGCCGTTCCTCCAACGTATCACGTTGTGTGTTAAACTAGACGTTAATGTAGCTCAAGGGCCCTCTCTCTTGGGGTAAAAGACTCTTGAAGTGGGTTGTTTCTGTGGATACATATTTTGGTGATACTTGCTTGAATCCAGCCACACTGGCTATGACCAGCTTCAGCAGGCAGGAGGCTTAATGAGGATGGGGCAAGCGTGGGAACCACGTGAGTTAGGCACGCCTCTCATCACCCTCCTCCTGGCCCCTCTGTCTTGACCGCGACTTCCTCTCTCTGGCGTTTGGGGGAGGAAGGTCTGGGAACTGTGGAGAGCAAGGAAGTGAGTATGGCACCTCTGTGTTCCGCTGAGACTTTGGACAACTTAGTTAATCTCGTGTCATATTCAGATCATAAAGATTTTCTGGAACCAAGCGAGATATAAATGTGAAAGTCTTTACTAAACTATGAAGTATTATACAGGTATTTAATTACGACTTAAGCTTTTCTCTATTAAAGAAGACTGATGGAGAGGGTGCGGTGAAAAGGAACACTTCTACCCTGTTGGTGGGAGTGTAAACTAGTACAGCCGCTTTGGAAAACAGTGTGGCAATTCCTAAAAGATCTAAAAATCGACTCCCATACAACCCTGCAGTCCCCCTACTGGGAATATACCTGTAGGAACTGAAATCACCCTATGAAAAAGATAACCTGCACACACGTGTTTATTGCAGCATTATTTAAAATAGCAAAAACATGGAACCAAACATGCTGTCCATTGAAAGAGGACTGAATAAAATAAAAATGTGGTACATATACACGATGGAATATTATGCAGCCATAAAGAAGGATAAAATTATGTACTTCACAGCAACATGGATGGACTTAGAGTCTATAATACTGAGTGATCTATCACAGGATCAAAGAACTGAGTATCACGCATTCTCACTCATAGGCAGACCTTGAATGATTGTCATAATACTAAAAGGAATTGGCAGCAGTGGGAAACTGCCAGGGAAGGGGAGGCACACCTCATCGACAAGGGTACCTGCATAATGAACATTTGTATACTTAACCCTGAATTGTACCCCACATTTTAAAAATTAAAAATTAAAAAAAAAAGAAGACTGAAGTGTATGTTCTCTCTCAATTCTGAGGTCGTAACATAGTAACACAGCTCCTGATCTGTACAGTTTTGACCATATTCTACCTGCTTTTAAAGAGTTAATACAAAAGACAACTTTGCAAAAAAGGTACAGTGTCAATCACTTGGAAGATACATTTATATAGCTGGGAACATTCAAAATTCTTTATTTAGTACTAAGTCTGGAATGGTGGATTCAGTAAAGTTCTCTTTGCATTTTTGTTATTTTTTAACGTGAACAACAATGTGTTACTATTGGAAAATGTAGGAATGGATGGTTGAAGAGGAAAGTGTTTGACTTTATATGGTAAAGAACACTTGGAATAGGATAAAAAAAGTTGGGAAAGGATGGAAAGTATGTGTGTATGTGTGTGTCTACACGCACATATACAAGTGTTAATCCAACCCATTTTTCTCTTTAAGGGGCCTTTCTCCTCCCTGAAAACTTTACCGCCCATTGCCATGGGAAGGAACAGCATGAGATGGCGATATGCCTCACTTTTCCCTTTGTGTAGTGGAGTGGGATTATTTCCTTCTGTTGATTGGTTTGTTGACAACAGCTTCCAGATTATATTTTCGTATTTTTAGTATCTACTGTACGTTAACCACGCTAATGGCTGGTTCGTAATGAGGGAAATTGCCAAAGGACCCTAAGGTGTCCAACCTGGAAGTGACTTTTGGAATCATTTAGTACTAGTGGACAAGGAAAGCAGTGACCACAGAATCGAAATGCGTGTGTTCCTGAAGGTCACACATCTGGTTGGTGGTCTTGAATCTTAAGATCATCCCTCCTTTCCTACTTGGAACAGTGCTCATGAACTGTGATGCCTTGTCTTATAGTTCTGGAAGTATTTTAATGCTGTATCATCTCCTTCTCTTTTTAGGTAGTTATTACCAGTAAAAGTGGAGAGATCTTGTATCGTATTTCCCCGTGGGCAAAGTATGTGGCGCGAGAAGGTGATAATGTGAATTATGATTGGATACACTGGGACCCAGCACACGTGTACAAAGTGAGAACAACAGATCTGTCAATTGATACTTATTCCTGTATTGCTAGGAAAGTTAACTTGTAATTTTATAACCTTGATCGTGATGCTCAGTGCCTCTCTTCACTGGTAGTTTGGTATTTTACATCATAGCGTTTCTCTTATATGATGCATATATCAGAGTCCATCTTCTCTAGCCAATAAAATATAGAAGTAAGTTTTTAAATTTATCTTATGTGTTTGAGGTTAAGAGAAAAATACTATATCCTGATATGCTGATCTGTAAGGGATGCTAATTTTTTAAAACTACAATTCCTGATTTATCAGACTCTTCAGTGACGTAATTTTGCTCACTGTCATGGGTTTGAAGGGATTTGGGGTCTGTAGGAACAAGAAATTAGGGAGACCATCTCAGGAATGTATTGATTAGGGTCATTTTTACTGATGCCTTATTGACTCGTGAAATATGTGTCTTTGGACTCACTTTTCTGACCTTCAAGTTTTTGGAATTTGTTGATAAATGCTTTCATTTGAAACTTATATATGCATTTCATAGCTTTTATATTTTATCTCAGGGTTAGGCTCAAAACCTGTCTTGACTCAGTCATAAGGCATAAGCCACTACTTGACTCCTTCTTCAAAATAGGTCCATTCTCAAGATCATGAAAAGGATTCTTTTTTTCCAAATGAAAATTGAGTGAATGTAGCCAGTACCTCTTATATGTGAGAACAGTTTCAAGGGTTTACAGTTTATTCACCAGTTCATTGAACATATCGATCAGTTAGTGTCATGCCTGAATTCCTGGTGTAATTCTGTATGTATTTTTATATTCTATAGTTTAAGCATTCCAGACCAAAGAAGCCAAGAAGTCTAAGAATTTATGAATCTCATGTGGGCATTTCTTCCCATGAAGGAAAAGTAGCTTCTTATAAACATTTTACATGCAATGTACTACCAAGAATCAAAGACCTTGGTAAGTAATAACTGTGATTTTATTCAGATAAAATTTTAATGAGTCTGTTCTCTTATTAGAAAAGCTAATTACAAGTGTCTCTTTTTTGTGGTAAGAGATTAAATATGTAATAGAAATGCATTTTATTTTAGGCTTCTCAAATTGCCCTGTAATCGTGATAGCATAGAAGAGAGAAATGGAGTAAGATAGCGCATGAGAGTTGAAGATATTATTCCAATTTCAATTTTAAGTAATGTGAACTGATGACTTCCCAAATTGTAGATAAATATGTAAGCATAATTACTTTACAACAGGAGAAAACCTTTATCAATTTAAGTAGTCAATGATTATAGCCTGTTCATTTTGGTCTGTTAGGGAAAAAAAACCTGATATTTGTAAGGTGCCCAGGAGTCATTTGGTATCAGAGTCATTGTTTATAGCCCCTGTTGGATGAATTACATAACAGACGTTGCTGGAATGTCTCCTGGGTGAGATGCACCGTGTTAGAGCCTGTGATGACACAGACCCTGTCTTCAAGGGGACAGCCAGAAGTGTTAGTAGTTTATGCGGAATTATGGATATACTTGAGGAAGAAAAATCTGATTTTCTTAACTTTTTAAGACCAAATGTTTCTTTTCCTCTGATTATTTGCTTATATTAAAAATACATTAGTTAATGCTTTTAGATGTTATGGATTTATAAATGTAATACCTACCTTTTTGAGTCACTTATTTACTGTTAGAGCAAAAAATATTCAGATGGAGAAAGAGAGGTGTGTGTGTGAATGTGTTTGTGTACATGCATTGTGTACACATGCATGCATATATGTGTTTGTGTACATGCATTGTGTACACATGCATGCATATATGCAACTTTGGAATAATTTTAGGAGTGCAAAAAATACTGGAAATTAGGGAAATTAGAAGCATGAATGCTGACTGCATAAAAGCTACCTTGTGGGACAAGTGAATCTGGTAACATTTTTTATACTATATGGCAAAAATTATTGAAACACATAGAAAAAAGGCAAAATATAATGTATATGTCAAAATCAGTTACTTTTATTTAGTTTTCATAATCTTCAAGATGAATATTACAAGAGAACTGAAGTTTAGCATATGTAGATTATCATCTTTAATATTCTAAAACCAAATTAAGAGTAAATTTGCATATCATATATTACTTGTTAAAATGAAGACATTTCAAACAACCAATCAGAGTATAACTCTATGAAACTGTCGGATTTTGTGTTAGAAGGTCAGACAAGCAAGAAATGTTAAAGTAATAGAACTTTTCAAGATGACCCAAGCTTCTAGATTGTACGTAAAATGTCTTTAGAACAAGATGCTTTTCCTTTCTTCATTTTTTTTTTTAGGTGTGGTTGTTGAGTTCTAATTGTGTTTTGCTTTTGTAGGCTACAACTGCATTCAGTTGATGGCGATTATGGAGCATGCTTACTATGCCAGTTTTGGTTACCAGATCACCAGCTTCTTTGCAGCTTCAAGGTAAAATGAGAGACGCATCCCATCTGTTTTACTTTAAGCAAAAAAAATTTTTTAAGTAAATTTTTACATTTTATATAATGTCTTGTAACCTTTGTAGGGTTACCAGCATTAATAGAAACTGAACATTTTCTTTTGCTAAGGTCATAGGCTCGCCTCCTACTAGCCTTATAGGCTGACCCTGATATAACGTTGCTTTAATGGAATGATTTTGGATCTAGAACACCCAGTTTCCTGCTGAAATTTTCACATGCTTGGTGTCCCAAGCTTTGGTCAGAAAATCAGTCCTATGGAAGCCATTATGGTAACAGGTTCCATCCTTTTCTGGAAAGGGATTGACTTGTATAGGAAGGTGCCGGAGGAGACCCTAGGTAGGACATACACTGCCCACAGAAGAACTCCCTAAGGAATATGGCTCTCTGTGCAGAAAGCACCAAGGGTCCTCTGCAGTTGACGAAGCATTAACCTGAATGACCACAGATCGAAACAGCCCCGTATTGCCTCGGCATCGTGGAGTTTGTGGTGTGGTGGCATATAGACATGAATCCACTCGTCACATACATCTTGCTTTCTCCCTGTAGTAAAAAGGCAGAAAATGACAGGCCACTGTGAGAGCATAGAGTCGGTTTAGAATGGAATAGCTATGAACTTAGGTTGGAACCAAGATGCAAAACCTAAGAGTTAGCTGGACATCGCCAGGTGTGGGCTTATGCCTGTAATGCCAGTGCTTTGAGAGACAAGGGCCGGAGATCGCTTGAGGTCAGGAGTGCAAGGCCAACCTGGGCAACATAGGGAAACCCCCACCTCTATGGAAAAAAGAAAAGAACAAGATTTAACTGCAGGCTGGGTGAAGTATCCCTAGACAGATAACTTTCCAGGCACAGAAAAAAGGTACCAATCCTCTTACCTGTCTCTCTCTGTCGTCATTCTCCATGAATGAGCCATCTGCACTTACTGCCTCTAAACCCTCTACTCCTGCTCTCTCTTGAACTCGTTTTAAGGAGGCTGTCAGCATCTTCACTGAACCTGCCTTTGTCAAGGGTATAATGACCTTCACATTGTTGAGTACCAGGGTCAGTTCTTGGCTTGAACTGTCAGCTCCATTGGGCACCAGGGCTTACTTTCACCTTCTTGGAACTTTTTTCCCCCTTGACTTCCAGAATATTCGAACCTTCTGTTGTTGTTTGTCCCAATTCACTTGTTGCTTCTTTATTTCCCGTGCTCTTTCCTCCTCGTCTTTAGGACCATTAAATCTAGAATCTCCCAGTGTCCTGCTTGGTTCTATTCTCTTCTCTCTGCATCTGAAGCGTCTTGGAGGGCTCTCAAGTCTCATCCTCTTACGACTTGCATATGTGCCTGCATGTCAACTCCCACACGAAGTCTCCCATCCTGACCTCTCTGGTGAACTTCAAACAGTGTGAATTTGACACTGGGCTGCCTGCTACGTGTCTCGGACTCCATGAGCCTGAAATTAGCCTCCTAATCTTTACTTCTAACCTCCTCCTCCACCTCTTCCCGAATTCAATAAATGAAATTCCATCTTCCAGTTGTCCAAGCCCCAAATTGTGGCATTCTGTGTGACTCTTTCCACTCTGTCCTCCCTGCCCTCTAGCTCATATGACACCTGGTCATCTGTAACTTCGAAACGTATCCCACCTTGGGCTGCTTCAACTGCCATCTCTGCTACTGCCCTCCTCCAAGTTGCTGTTAACTTTCCCTCGGTTATTTCAATAACTCGCTACCTGATCACTGTTTCCTCTAGTTCTCCTTCCCCTTCCCTAACCTCTCCCCCTGTTCACGTGCACAGTGGCCACAGTCGTCATTTAAAAGTGAAAGTCAGACCCTCTGATAACTTTCTGTCCCCTTCAGAGTAAAAGCCTCAGGCCGTACATTGGTCCTCAGGCCCCGTTTGATATGCCTCGGCTGACTCTTGGGGCCTGTCTCTCCCAGACCATTCCGGCTACAGTCGCTTCTTTGCTTTTCTTCAGATGCTCCTGGCTCTTTTCTGTCCCGGTGTCCTGCGCCTGACACCCCTTTCTCTCTGAACACCCTCACCCTAGATGTCCTCATGCCTTGCTTCCTCTCTCATGCTCAACTACGGCCTTCTGTGTGAAACTTGCACCGATGACCCTATTGGAAACAGCAAACCTGCCTTTCCCATCAGGGACCTTTCCTCATTGTTTTCTTTAAAGCACTTATTGCTATCTGGCATACCCTGCGTTTTGCTTGTTAATTTGCTGTCTCCCAACGAGAATGTAAATTCTGTGAAGTCATTGATGTGTATCTCGCCACTGGTCGTTTCCAGTGCATGGAAACTTTCGTGGCGTGTGGTAGATAATCTAATAAGTATTTGATGAACACATGAATAAATGGATGAGTTAATGAATGAACAAAGGAAACTGTAGGACTGTTCATTTATTGAGTATGCTGTTCAATGAGTGTGAAGAAGACCAGGTGGTTGGCTTAAGAAGAGGATGGGGTAGAAAGTCATCAGATAATCGATATTACCAGAAGGAGCCAATTAAATGGTGCAGTGTAGGCCGGGGCGAGGACACTGGTCTTCACCCTGGACCCCGGGAGTGCAAGTCTGTTTTTAAGTAGATAACATGATCTTATTTTCAGTTTTAACAGCTATTGCTGCTTAGTGGAGTTGGCTGTCAGGAGACTTGCTACTTAGTAAACGCTGGACTGTATTGAGAGAAACCAGATGGTCGCAGTTCCGGCCCCAAAGGGGCTAGTACGGAAGAGACAGTAAACACTTAATGACGAGGGTGATAATTCATTTAAAGTAAAAAATCAGTGCTGTGGAAAACCGTAAGGTCAAAATTTTGCATAGGTTGAGAAAGACCTTCCTCTGGGAGTGGTTTTTGTTTTCTATTTCATGCAAACTAGGAGACTTCCTTTAACACACGCACGCACACACACACACACACACACACACATATGCATGTGGGCTGCCCATCTTTCTGCTTGTGTGGTGATGGATAGGGCACATTCTGCTGATCCACTGGTACCTGATTGCTTTCCAGTTTGGCAATAAGTACAGGAGGGGTGGCCTCAGCCTCAGTCAAGGTACCAGGGACTTCTAAAAAAATACTCACAGGGCTTCTCACCCCCAAAGGTACACACTCAGAGGGTGGGCAGATATGAGGCAGGAATGATCGTGACCCACGAGGCTGGGAGATGGAGGTTGGAGGCTCTGAGACAGAGAAGCAGAGTTTTACTATTTAGATGCTCAAAAGGTGAATTTTGGTTGGGATCCAAGTCTACATGTACTAGCCTGATTTAAATGATGGTATATTTATTTGATAGCTTTAGATTTGCCTGATAACACATCATGAGGAACTTTACCTCGTATCCGAGGATCACAGCACACTGCAGGCCCATGTTTAAAGTTCCTAGTCCTGTGCTGGTAAAACAACGGATGCACGATTGGCTGTTGGCTTTACATGAGACGCCATCTTAACCTGTGGTGTTCTTCACCTGTAGCCGTTACGGGACGCCTGAAGAGCTGAAGGAGCTGGTGGACACAGCTCATTCGATGGGCATCATGGTCCTCTTAGACGTGGTGCACAGCCATGCTTCCAAAAACTCAGAAGACGGGCTGAATATGTTTGATGGGACAGATTCCTGTTACTTCCATTCCGGACCAAGAGGGACTCATGACCTTTGGGACAGCAGACTGTTTGCCTACTCCAGGTAGGTGTATGTCGCGTGGAAATGTCTTCTTTGTTTAAAATGAATTTCAGAGCATTTCACTGAAGGCATTGTATGTGTGCTCACTCACTGGCACTTCATGTTCTTAACTTGAATTTTGAAAGTCGTAGGAGGAATTTTACCTTGTTTTGTGTGGCGTATGTATTCATGGTGTGTCGTATTACATTTCCGTTTTACATATCTCAAGACATATATTGATTTTATTGTCATTTAAAAGTTGTAATGTGAATCATTTTTTAAAAATATCTAAAAGACCACATTATTAGGTTGTCTTAACCCTAGACAATCTCCTTTTAATTGAGAAATACATTGTTTTTTTTTTTTGAGTTGGAGTCTCACTCTGTCACCCAGACTGGAGTGTAGTGGCTACTCCCAGCCACTGCAGCCTCGACCCACTGGGCTCCGGCGATTCTTCCGCCTCAGCCTTCCGAGTAGCCAGAATTACAGGCATGCGCTACCACGCCCGGCTGATTTTTTGATTGATTGTAGAGATGAGGTCTCGCCAAGTTGCCCAGGCGGGTCTCGAACCCGTGGGCTCAGGCAGTCCACTCACCTCAGCCTCCCAAAGCGCGGGATTACAGGCTGAGCCACTGAGCCCGGCTGAGAAATACGTTGTTTTAAGTAGGCTATTTAAAAAAATTATACCTCCTTGTTTCATATCTTAATGATATTACTCTGGTTTTGATTGCAGCTAAATTAATTTATAATTATGAAGCATCTAATATTTACTAGTATATGACATGTGTCAGGTATGATGCAAAATGTTTTAGATACATTAGCTACCTATCTTATCTTGTTTAATCTGCGCAGCCCCTCTACACATGGTAAGTACTAATATTAAGGCCATCTTACAAATAAGTAAACTAAGACTTGGTGTTGAAACAGTTTGTTAATATTAAACGCATCTCTGACTTCATATACCATCTAAGTAGAAGGCTGTTTTAGGTGATTAAATCTAAGTAGCACAATATGGTAAAAATTAGATAGAAAAACCCCAAATATCATTACCTTTGTATTTGTTATTTATCATAAATACAATATGAAAAATTTATGAAAAAAATGAAACTGTGATGCCAGGCCCATTAAAAGTAGCAACGTACTAAGTAATGTATAATTATTTGTTATGTTATATATTTTTGAAAAAGTTTAATGAATTTTCTTTTGGATATTCCATCATACAGAAACGTACATATACCTGGAAAGCAGGTAGTATGGAAAAACACTTCAGCAAATACACTTATAGAATCAAGAATTCTCATTTCTCAACATAAATTAGAGGGCTTATATGTGGAGGAAGTAATTTGGCTTCACTTTTTCTTTGATATCATACATTATTTTGAAATCAAGGCCATAGGAATGATTTTTGATATCATGGCCATAGGAATCACTCATGCCAGCTGAGGCCGCGTGGTAGATGCAAAGGAACACCTGCTGGCAGGGTTCCAACCCTACTTCACTCTGGAATAAACTGGTTAATCATTCTCATTCTCAGGTTTTTATTATCAAAGGAGGCAGCTTAGGGGTGAATATAATTTCATCTGTGAAGGTAGTCTGTACTTTTGTTTCCTTTCTGAACGTTGCTTGTATGCTATAGACTTATTGCAAATAAAAAGGACTGAACCTGTATTAATTCTGGGATATAACCCTGCTAGTTGGGTTATTGAATAAATCCTAAAGAAGTAGAATTGCAGTTAATTGAACTCTGGCTCATGTTGGATAACTGAGGGTTGATGCTTTTCTGTAGAACTGTCCCTTATGAAAGAAATATATTAAACAGCTATTTAATATATTAAAGTCTATTTACATATAAAATATATTAAAATTTAAAAATGAATTTTATATTTTAAAACAATGTTTCTGTAGAGCCATACCTTAAAAATAAATACATTAAGTGGGTGGATTTTATGTTATAAAACAATTCTTTATTTTATTAAAATGTTTAACCATCGTGTATTTTTTTGTACCATGAGTTCTCAAAGTACATTTGTACTTAGTCACTTTTCTAAAGAAAGGGGATTATACATAATTGTTTTCAAAATCATTTTTGTTCCAGAAATTGAGACAAACTTAATATCATTATTGAATTCTTAGTTTCTTTTTTATTGACGTAGCTATTAATCTTTCTTTCTCAAGTACACACTTTTGGTGAATAATAATGTCTAGTATGGTATTAGCTTAATATTATTATTTTTAAGATTATTGCCTTTTTTGGTTTTGTTTTGCAATGCCAAACAGGGTTAGTCCTTTGTAAATATTATTTTACTAAAATATATTTCCATTCTGCGTGTTGTTCTATTTGACAACATCTAATTTTCCAGTTTTATAGAAATAGTATTTTAGATATAGGTTTATAATATTTGTTATGGCATCATTAAGCAATATAGATAACATCCTACCAAGCTGGTCTATGTGACCATATTTAAACAAATACTTCTTTGGTAATTAGGTTTTTCCAACATATGAAATACTAAAGGTTCTAGAACTCTCTGAATTATTGTCTCAGTACTTACATGTAATTGATGAGAAACTTTATTGATGAAGTGTATTACCTTGATGAAGCTTACCAGAATTTTTCTTTTACATTTACCTCCTTGTGTTCTTATTTCTTACTGTGTCTATAATTTGACATTGCTTTAGTGTCACACTGAAGCGATTTTTATACTCTTAGCATTCATGATTTAAGTCCTACTTTGCTTTTTTGGTTATTTATTGCAGCTTAACAAACCAACCCGAAATTTAGAAACTAAAGACAACAGCAATTTAATTTTGTTTTCAGATTTGCGATTTCGGTGTGCGTCAGCAGGGATAGCTCTTCTTTTCTTTGTGTTGTGTCAACTGGGCCGGCTCATTTGGGGGTAGAGTGTCCGCTGTCAGGATGATCCACTCACGTGTCAGTGGTCACGTGAAGCCCGCAGAGGCCGTGGGTAGAAGGGACTCTGTTCCTCTCTTTGGAGCCACTCCTCTGGTGACATGGACTTGCTCACAAGAGTGAGAGGGCGTGCAGGCTGCCAATTCATATGGTTTGGGTTTGGAACCAGGCAGAGTGTCACTTCTGTAAACCGTTGGTCAAGCAGTCACAGATTTCACAGGACAAGGGACATGGACCCCACCTTTCAAATGGAGGAACATGAAATTATTTTAAGGCTTTGTTTAAATTTCTATATCTAACAAGCTTTGACCACACATTGAATGTACTACTTCATAAATTCAAGAAAGATGTATTAAAATACCTGCCCACATGGAAATATTATTTATCTCAGCCTTGTTACCGTTTTAGAGAATTATGCATGAAATAGGCAGTAAAAAAATTATACAGTTTTTATAATGCCATTGTAGATAATCAGGATACATAAAAAGGCACACAAAATCCAAAATGAAAGTCATTATTTTTTATAAATGTAAACAATATACTTGTATGTGAATGTATTAAATAAGTATTCTTTACATGCATATAAATACGTACAAACTCAATTCTTCACTTTCACCCTCTCATATGAAAGCTATTCTGCCTGTGATTTTGAATTTGTTCTTTACTCAGATGAAATCAGCTACTGTAATTTGTATTTCATAATTTAAATATAAATTCTTTTCCACCCCTTGCCACTGATAGGTGGATTAATATTATAATCCCCTGGCAAATAGACATAAAATTGGTACATGGTCAACTTAAGAACTAAGCCTCTTCTTTAAAAACTCATGTAATAATTTTTGAAATTATTATATATTCTATTTTAAAAATTGATCTTATAGAATTGCTTCTGTAGAGATGTTACATCCAATCTATATGTCACAACCTGTCACCATTTGTAGTCTCTGATTCGAGTGCCATCTTCAAAGTTATCAGGATTGAATCTCTCACTCTGCGTAACGCCAGAGATCCTGACTGTGCGATTTCATTACCTGCCATGAATACATTTCCAATCAGGAGCTGCCCATGTTTTAATTTTCTGTCTATTCAGCTGAACTGCCTTCTAGCTTTGCTAAATTACTAATGACATTTCATCACAGAGATGGGTTGTCTTTTCTTTAGTTGGTAAAGAAAACTTTCTGACAACTCTGTCACCCATGAGTTTTAGGAGTTTCTTGAATGAGCAATACTGGATGATTTATTCCTCTGGAACTATGTCATGCACTTGGTAGAACTACAAGGCAAATGCAGATTTGCTGAGCTGAAATGACTATTATGCCTTAAGCACAATACTAAGTCTTCAAATGAGTACCTGTTCTTTGTTGACTGTTTCTTTCAACATAGGTATCGAATCTCAAAGGAGATAACGGTAGAGCTGATGCTCACTTTTCCCTTAAACTTGGGCACAGGATTAGTGTAACCATCTTCCATCCGCATGTGTTCAAAATGTGGTGGCTCTTAGGTTGAAAGGTCTTCCTCTCCTTCCTTCAGTTGCTGGAGTTTTCTTCAGGAACAAAAATGAATCCAGTTTGCTTTTTTAAGGTCATGACTATGTGGAATACAATGCCCCTTAGTGTAGGCACTATAAGATAAGGTTTTGCTTTGTTTTTTGTTTTTAACATGCGAGGTCTTTTGTACATGTTAGAATGTGGAAGGAAATTCATGGGGTCCTCCATGCTCAGAGTGGGATTTTTGGATCTTAAGTAGTTAGTCTATGATATCTTGTCTTATATGTATATATATATTTTTTGGGGGGGGGTGGTGAATTACATTGGTTGATTTTCAAATGTTAGGCCAATCTTGAATTCATGAGGAAAGTCTTCATGAACATAGATACATGAATTCTAAATAAAATTTCAGCATATTTATATGTGACATTACCTCATGACCAAATCAGTTCGTAGTGATCATCTTAATTGAAGGATTATTATTGATTGATATATTAGCTAATCAGTATATGACACTTTCATGATTAGCAAGATATTTAAAAACTAAGCTACTGAAACATGAACGGGAACCTCTAAAATTACTTTAAAAAGGACTTTAAAGTCATACACTACTTTGTGTTATTGTGTTTGGGTAAAGTGATTGCTCTTTTTGCTGTAGTGAAAGTGGCCAGAGTAACAGAGAGAGAATAACCCGCACTGGGCAAACATGTGCTGTCTCTTTTGACAACACTTTGGGCTGTCTGGTGAGGTTAGAGATGCGCACGCACACAACTGTCGCCTGTCCTGAGCACAGGTGGATTGAGGGGTTTGGAAAACTAGACTTAAACGACCACCCCTTCCAGGGCCCAGCAGCCCCCCCACCCCACCCTTCCCTGCAGTTTTGCTTTTCAGGATGCTGCCTGCAGTCAACCTGGGTCCAAAACATTACACAGAAAATTCCAGAGATAAGCAGGTTACAAGATTTGCATTTGTTTTCGAAAGTTGCCTGATCCTACGCCACAATGCCACGTTGTGCAGCTCACGTCATCTCGTCGTCAGGCGTGTTGTTATCTCACAGCATCCCAAGGAGAAGAGCCATGCATGCGGTGCAAGAAGGCACTGAGAAAGAGAGAAGCACACACAGAGATCACACGCACACGACCGATGGTAGTCGACTGTTCTAATTGCTCTCTTTTATTGTTAGTTGTTCATCTGTTTCTGTGCCTAAGGTGTAAATTCAACACTTCACAGGTGTGTAGGGTTAGGAAAAAACATAGTATAAATGGGGTTTGGTACTCTCTGAGGTTTCAGGCATTCCCTAGGGATCTTGGCACATAGCTCCCATGGTGAGAGGAGACTGCTGTATTTGTTTTTGGTTCCTTTGGCTAGATTTCAAAAGACTGATTTTGTTTAAAAAAGCTGAAGTAACACAGCATCATTTTAGACATAGAAACACCTGTCCTATTTGCTTTATAAAAAGCAAATGGTGGACGATTAAAAGACATTCAATGTAGTTTTAGCAAACTGCTAACTGGTCCAAAGGGAGTCAGTCAGTAAAAAACAAGCAGTAACTTATAGTCTGTGCTTCATTAAGAATATTAAAAATCTCAGGGTATGATTGCTTATAGCTTTTGAGAACATTTGGAGTCCCACAGAAAGTCTTCCTATTTTCTTGTGGTCTTTTTTTTTTTTTTTTTCTTTTTCTTTCAGTATCTCCTCCTTGCTTAAACCAGAACCTTATTTCAGCTTGATTAAGAAGAATAGTTAAATCTACTCTTTCAAAGAAAGAAGAGCTCACTTCAAAATTCAGACCGACTAATTCTCTTTTGTAAAAGAGATTAAGAAAGTTGCTGTACAATCTAATCTGTCTGGATTTGAGTTTGACTTGTAGAAATATAACTTTTCTCACAGGGTTTATGAGATTATTCAACCTAGCAGAAAGGTTTCTATTGATGCAGCGCCTAGCACAGGGGTATGGATTTCCCGTCTTTGTGGAAACTTTGTTCCTGGTATTATCTGCCTCGGTTAGTCCCTGCAAGTCTAGCATTTAGGTGCACAGGGATACTTTGAAAATATCTTGGGTATTTAAGTCTTACCCACCTGTAACACTCACCTTCGCACATCCTCATGCCAAAGTAGGACATCCTCCTGGGCAATTTACCTTAAATATGAAAAGGCTGCTCGTTGCCCTAGAATGTGTCTCAATGTGTCTCTCCCTTTCTCTCTCTCTCTCTTAAGACACTGGCAGGTACATGCTTGTGAAATGGTCGTAGGGTCTTTATTTAAGTGTTTATCCATCTAAGTCTGGAAGTTATGTGGAGTCTATAATAATAATGATATCTGGGTTTTGTGTCTGACCTTTCTAAACAAGCAAGTAAAAAGTGAAAAAAAAAAATCAGTTTTTCTGTTTTTATCTGTGTGTAAGCAGACAGCCTATCTAAGCAGTCTGTCTCCTTCAGTGTGGACTAGCAGTCTTGAGGCTGTGAAGACATGCTTCCTAGTTTTCTAGCTGGGCGATTTCCTTACTGTTATGCTGCAGATAAATAACCCATGTTGCATGGAGCTGCTTATTTTCAGAAGATATAGTGTCTCTCATGACTTTTAAAGGACACCTATTCAAGTAAGATCAAATCATTCATTTTCTGAGGTGTTTTCTGAGTAATTCAGGTTTGTGATCAGATGTGTTTCTCTCTGGCTTCCAACGGGCCCATCCATACTTTGTACCACTGAGACATCCCTACCAAGCTGCACCTTGGGCTTTGGTCTTCCCTGCTTCCTTCTCCACGTGGAAGAAAAGCCACCAGCCTCAGGCTGTCTTGCTATCTCCTTCTTCCCAGGTAAGGATATTTCCCCAAGACTAGCCCTGTGCCGCTTTCAGAGTTCTGTCTGTTGAGAGCCATCAGTACAACTTGGGGACAGGTAGAGCCAACGTTTTCTCACACGCTTTAGGAAACAAAACAGTGTGGTAGATAGTGTCCCTAAGACCAGAGCACTGTCCTTAGCTCGGTGTGAGGACGGTGGAGGAGGCCAGTGAGCCGTCCAGTGGGTTGCCCTCATCTTCTTGAGGCGGTGACCATCGTGATGGTCACTGTCACACTTTGTTCATTCTGTTCTGAGGAGTTAGATGCTTTCCATGCTGCTTCTGGTAGAAAACAACTCGCTCGGCCCCTGACCCTGTCACCCGCTGCGTCACTTAGTGTTCTCCATTGCCCTTCCCATCATGAGACACTCTAAATGCACACCTGCTCATTTTTGAATTGTAGTGGTGTATTTCTTGTGTATATATTCAGTGTGACAGCAAACTTAATAACTTATTGTTTCTTATTGAATCTACAAGAGGGGACCCCCCAAAACTGGAATTTATTTATTTATGAAAAATTTATTCTTCCATGTTTAAACTTTAGTCACCTTCGTAGCACTCTGTTTGTTGCAATACCTCTATGGAGACGCTTTCTCTGCTGCTCAAAACAGTTTTTGAGCTCATCCATTTGGACGCTTTTGAGTGCTTCTGCTATTTTTTTGTTTCACCTCTTCCACATTGGCAAAAGGTTTCTCTTTGAGAACTTCTTTTTTCACCTGGGAAAACAAAAAGAAAAGTCACTCAGGGTGAGATTGGGTGAAGAGGGAGGGTTGGGCATGAGCTGCTGAATGCTCGGCGTGATGTGGGCAGGTTGTTCGTGTAAATCACCCATCGCGAAATGGGCAAACACCTTGAAAGAATGGCCCCCCGAATTCACTGAAGCACAGCCTCTGACAACAGTGCTAGCTGGTACACTGATGCCAGTGGGTTCCTCGAATGCTTACCTAGCAGGGAAAACCTGTACTACAGGGGGCCTGCCCTCCAAAGATAATCCCAGTTTTGGGGGAAAATCCCCCCTTCTATCTTATTTGAAGTAAAACACCTCTCTGTTTTCCTCCCTCCATGTGTCTCTCTGTCATACAAACTTTCCACCGTCTTTCTTCCTATGGAGATGACTCTGCCTAGTGACCTGGTGGGGACGCCTGCTCTTAGAACTGAAAGCCACACGGGATACTTCCATCCGAATGATAATGGCAGCAGTAATGATGAGGATAATAACACTGTCTACTGCATAGAGGGAAGGCAGTGAAGACTTCTCGTGAAGGTGCTTTTGGAATCAGATGGCACTAGACTCTGCCCTGGAGCCACGTGGCTTAGGGCTGAGTCTCGGTTTCATGTGTCAAGCTCAGAAGGATAATAACATCCAGGTGCCACAGGGCGTGGTTCAGACTAGAGACAATAACAGCTGAAAATGCATGACCAACTAGGGTGTCCTGTGTCATGCAGGTTTGGAGTTCTACTTTCAGGTGTTTACTCAGGGATGACAGTGGGCAAGAAAGGGCTCCTCAGTTCTTCCAGCCTCCTCTTCTTTCTCTTGCGTGGTTGCAAGGCAGGTGGGTCCCTGGGGAAGCGGACAGAGGACGCCCATGGGCACGGGAGCAGAGGGGAGCAGACAGGAGTAGGCAGGCCCTGCCCAAGTGCTGCTGCTCACACAGTCCTGCCAGCTACTTCCATGTGCCAGCGTGGACCCACATAGCCACGTCTTCTAGGCATGTACGGGAAGTCGGGAGTTCACGTTTTATATGAGTCTCCCATGTTTAATTAATTTAAAATTTTATTTAATTTAAAGTTTTGAATTAATTTAAAAATTTGAAATCACTGTGCAGACCAAAGCAGCCTGTGGGATGGGTAAACACCCTGGGCCCCAGAACGCTAAATGTGCCTTAGGCTGGGAGAGTGTCAATAGACTGCCAGATTCCCCCAAACCTCCAAATAAGTAGTAAGGCAAATCTGAGCATGACAATGATGCTTTTATAGTTTAAACACACGATTGTAACTCAGCTACTTTTGCGATAGCAGTGGGAGTTTTATAAATGTAAACTATTAGGATGATATCGTCACCTAGCCAAATTATGTAATACCATCTTGATTTCGAGTCAGCTAATGCAACACATGTCTTTTAACACGAGGGAGGCTCGGTGAAACAGAATGTATGTTTATTGAAGAAATCTGCATAGTTAAAATTCAGTAAACCTTGTTTCTTTTAATACTTTGCATCTAAGTTGTCTTTTTTTTTTTTTAATATAAAGACAGATCCTGATCTTGGGGGCAGCTTAGAGAATGAGTACAGACTGGGCTGAAGTTCTAGTCCACCACCTATGAGCGTGTAGCCTCAGCCAGGCACGTTAAACTTTCTAAATTTAATCCCCCCCCCCGTAAAATAAGATTGTAATTTACCTATCTCTGATGACTGAAGTTTCACTGATGCACGTATTCCAATTGTGCTCACATATTCTGACTTGCAGTTGTGCTCATCGCCATGGTCAACATCACCACCGTAGTGTTGTCATCCTTCTCTGTGGACAAACTTCCTAGCCAGCCCAGTCCTCTGAGACACGACCAGAGACATGAAAACAAGTCACGGCATGTTTTCCATGAGCCAAAGCATGCACCGTCACGGCTACAGATCTTTATTCATTTTGGTTCCACGCTATTTCTTAGAACCACATTAAGCTGTTTTTGGGAGAAGCACAAATTTGGGAGCAGTTGTGGAAATGCCTCCTCGTGATCAGCATGTAGCAGTCTTGAGAAGTTGCAGCTAAAAGGAATGGCAGGCAGCAAAAACCCATCAAGGTCAGACCCCAGCACTGACGGCCCAGAGCTGTGGGGTCGGAGCCACTGCAGACATTCTGCCCGAGGGGACGGTCCCTCCAGGGGTCATTAGCTGCAGTGGAGTGCCATAATTGATCGTGAGCAACCTGAATCTTTAAAAAAACTTCAAGTCATGCTCAAAAATGTTTTTAAGATGCCAGGAAAAAGTAAAATGAAATTTCAAAGTGTTTCCATGAAAAAAGTTAAATTTCCAAATATGCCTTTAAGATTAAGTTAACGTTCTCTGACAGCTGTGTTTTAATGAAGGGTGACTGAGGGGTTTTGATTTATGTGGACGACTCTGTTCCCCTCCAATGTGGAAAGAGTATTTGGTATGTTTCACATTTTCAAGGTCAAAGGCATTTTGTTGATCAGTTACTGAATTGCCCACCCTGTGTATTCTACATCTTAAATTTGGGGGCATCTCCCGTTTCTCAGGTTTTATTCTCTGTCCTGAGGGAACAGATTTTTATTCTCTGAGTATTCACTCTAGACCACATTTTCAGTCGTTCTCAACAACAGAGTTGGGAGATAGATTTTTTTTTAGTGTCCTGGCCAAGCTGTTTTCTACCATTTTGCCTAGTTTAATGCAAGAAAGAAAGGTCTCCTTAGTTCTTCCAGCCTCCTCTTCTTTCTCTTGTGTGGTCATTGACGTGGCAGAACCAACGGATAGGGACACCCCATCTCTGTGTTGGTGAGCAGACGTCCAGTATGGTACAGCATTTGTCCCAAGGTTTATTTCTGGCAACATGGGTGCTTATCTAATCGAGCATGGACTCGATAGACTCCAGTTTGCCCTCTCGGCCTCATCTACTTGGGCTCATTGACGAGTTTGTGTGGTTCCATCCAGAAGACTCTCAGAAACGACCCGTCTGTCTTCGCCCTAGCCTTTCCAGAAGGAAAACTTAGAGGAAGAGTGTCCAGGGAGCTCAGTGAGAAAGTGGAGTGCATCAGAGACAAGACATGAGCAGGGCAGACACATTCAGATAGTGGGGGCGGTGAGGGAAACTTCCGGTGCTGCTGTCCCTCCTGGCCACTGGAGGCAGGGGACGACTCTGCCACCCAGCTGCTGCGTGGCGAGTCAGAGGGAGAGATGGAATGATGGGAGAGGAGTGTGACATATGTGTGGAACGGAGACCCGGGCCTGCAAGATGCACCTAGAGCAACGCTGTCCACGCAGATAGATGCGACCACGTGTGTAACTTTAAATCTTTCACATTCAAAATACAGAAAGGGGCAACCCAGGTTTTAATGTATCTTACTTAAGTATGTAATCCAAAATATTGTTTCCACATGATGTGCACTTAAGCTTCATAAAATTCACAGTAAATAAAGTAGATTCATATACCCGAGTTGTCCCAAACATAATGCAGTCATGGAGTGCCAGCTTTTAGGTTTAAGTTTGCTTCAGTATAAAATACAAGCAAACATCCAGTTCCGCATCCTGGCCTCTTTTCAAGGGCTCCGTAGCCCCGTGGGGACCACACTGGATGACGCTGACATCCAGTGACGCTGGTTCAGCTGGAAGTGTGAGTACTTTTCCTGTTATGACATTGTAATTCATTAGATTGGGTAAATTCACATCAATTTCCTGAGTTAGTTGGTTGAAATGCCGTTTTATTTTCCAATAAACGCTTTCAGCAGCAATGAATTCAAAAAGTGTGTTTTATGAAAAGTACTACATTCCTGTTTCTGCAGAAATTGAACATGAAACTTAAACAAAATATTCACTGACATTTATCATCCACCTAGAACTGTTTTATGCAACTACCAGCATAATAAACACCCATTTGTCAGCAATAAAAACATATAAATAATATTTGGGCGTCATTTTCCCCTATCACAGATGACCTAGGCTTTCGTGACTTCGTATGAATGATTTAGTTATCATAGGATTAAGAGGAAATAAAAAAAATTCTCGGTATCCTCTATTGCAAATAATATAAATGCAATTGTTCTTTCTCTTTTAGATTTTAAAGGATAGATGATTCTTCTAAATAATAGGTAGCATAGATAAAAGTACTATGAAGTAAGCTGTTCAATTAAAGTTGAGTTTTACCATGAATGTTAAAAGAAGTTTATTTAGCTGCATTTGTAAATATGACAATTCTTTACATAGAAAGAAACTGTCTGTTAGCTGGAATGAAGAAGGTTGTCACTGGCTCTCTGACGTTTTGCGTGACTTTGGTCAGAGTTTCTGTCTTCTACCTTTTGCCATTCTTCCACAGTTATCATATAAATAGTTTCAGGTGTTCCAGAGCTCATTTCTTCGATGTCGGGGTCCACAAGTTTCCATCTAGGGGCCTCTTCGGGTTCCTAACTGTACGCTTTTCCCGAGTTCTCTTCCATGGTTACAACCTTCATTCTCCCAACACTGAAGGACCTTGTTTATTATAGAGACGGTACTAGGCCTGGTCACCTTGACGAAGAGAAAGACAGGCTGCCTGCTTTCGGGCAATTGGAAGTCTCAGAAGGAGGGTGCACCATACACCGGCACACGCAGCATGAGGCGACATGTTGATAGTTGAAGGCCCAGGTGTGAGGGTCCCCTGAGCGACCAGGAGTGGAATTGTCATGGAAGCCTCTGGAAGAAATGGCTCCCTCTGTCCCGCGTTTGAGGGGGCCGAGTCATGTAAGCTCTCTGTGCTTCAGAATCTTCATCTTTAAAATGCTGATATAAAAGGTACCTATCTCACGGAGTGGTTATGAGATTTGAAATATTTAAAGTATGTCAACTTCATAGAAAATAATGCCAGTTCTCCATAGTAAGAATTCTCTATAGTAAGAATTGGCATTTTCTATAACTGCCGTGGCTTGTTCTAAAATCAGACCTCATTATTGAGCTCAAATTTATGTCTCGTACAAACTCTAAATACACATTAATTTAGCTATTACAATTTCTTTTTTATTTTACTTCCAAATTGTTTCTCAAATCCCAGTTCTCTTTCCAATGCCCACCCCGTGTTAAATGCTATTATTTTTCACCTCCGCTGTTATTTTCTGCTCTCGCCCCTGTTAAAAAATGTACTTTGTTATACCAGCTACTGGATGGCATTATTGCTGTATTTAGTTTCCTTTTTTACTCTACGCCAAGCAGAAATGTAAGTTTCCACAGTGCAAAGATTAGAGGTGCTTTGGTTTGTCTTATTTCTCTCTTTATCTCGCAGGACTAGAATGGTGCTTAACTCACTTTGACACAGATTTGTTGAGTGAATAAATAAATACGTACATTTAAGCTTTTGAACTCTCTCAAATTAGAATGTGGGGGAATCCCCCAAAAACCAGAATTAAATTGGGGGGCAGGCCCTTCGTAGTGCAGGTTCTCAGAAAGGAGGGTGCACCAAACACAGGCACACGTAGCACGAGGCGACATGTTAATAGTTGAAGGTGTAAGTGTTTTAGGAATCCACGGGGTAAGTGTTTTAGGGGTAAGTGTTTTAGGAATCCATCAGCATCAGTGTACCAAATAGCCTTGTTGTGAGAGACGGTATTGGCTTCAGGGAACCTTTTTGAAGAGTCGGTGTGTTTGCCCATTTCATGATGGGTGTTTATGAGCGCACCTGCCCACACTGAACTGAGCGTTCAGCAGTTTTTGACCCCAAACAGCATGACCCCTGTGACCCACCCTCCCTGTTCACCTGATCTCACCCCTAGTGACCTTTTTTGTTTCCCTGGATGACAGAAAAGTTCTTAAAGGAAAAGGTTTTGCTGACGTGGAAGAGGGGAAACAAAAAAAAAAAAAACAGCAGAAGCACTAAAAGACATCAAAATTGAGTTCAAAAACTGTTTTGAGCAGTGGGAAAAGCATCCAGTACAGCCAGTGGAAAGTACTTTGAAGGTGACTGAAGCTTAAACACTCAAGAATAAATACATAATTTGAAAAAAATAAATTCTGGGCTTTTGGGCGTTCCCCCTTGTTTGGGTCATATACGTTTTGGAAGCCTCTTCCTTAGCAAGTTCCTCAGGGCCTGTCAGAGTATATAGACTGTCGAACGTTTGTTCAACTGAGGAAAATGAAACCCATTATCTCTGTGTTGGTGAATAGTCAAGGTCCTTTTATCCCTAGAATTGGACAGTGGCATCCAGATCATCCATGAAGTGACGGTGGCATCCAGGTTTATCACAGCTCTGTGTTCTTGCAGCTGCTCTGGGAAAGTGGCCTGTGACTCACCAGCAAGGAATGTTTAGCAGGAGACCGACACATGTGTCACACGCCGAGCGTTCCTTGCTCAGAGAAGTTTGGAAAACCCTGAGTCAAATCAGGTTCAGCACATTCCTTTATAATTGAGATTCTTAGAATCTTTCACGAGCTAATGTGCATCTTGAATCCCCAAGTAACTGTTATACAGTAATACTTCGTGTCTCAAATTTCTTTGACCTTGAAGCACTTCGTGCACTTAGAAGAGGTGTTTTGTTTTGTTTCGTTTTGTTAAAAAAGCCTGCAGAGTGGCTTATGCGGTTTGGAGGGATCCATGCTGATCTCATCTTGACATCCTTTTCCTCCCTCTCACTAAGCTCCTGCTGCCTGGATGCTTTTCCTGTGTGGGGCCTTGACCTGCTTTCTCTCTGCCGAGACGATTCCCCCGGGTCCATCTCCTGCTTGTTTTCGGTCCTCATTGTGGAGGCCCTTCTTGACATTAGCTGGCCTAAAGTCAGTCCTTCTGGAACGCTCGCTCAGGGCTTCTTCCTTATCCTTCATTTTAAAGTTAAAATCTGAAGCTTAAAGTTGTGATTGTAGTTGGGTTTTATATTTTAAAATACTCTTCGCTTACCTATTTTTCCTTTGCGCTTTCCTTTATTCCATTGCATAAGTGTGCATGTGTAAATTTAATACTGTTAAACATTGTCAGCCAGGGCAATATAGCAAGACCCCAACAGTACAAAGAAAAACCCCAAATTAGCCTAGTGTGGTAACATGCGCCTGTAGTCCCAGCTACTCAGGAGGAGGTCGAGGCTGTGGTGAGCTGGGATTATGCCGAAGCACTCCAGCCTTGGTGGAAGGGTGAGGCCCCAAATTTTAAAAAATGTTAATGGTCATTTTATGTTTTTTGGTAAAGGGTATCCTGTTTGAACCTTATGTCCTTGAAAAATAAATGTATATTTTTTCCTCCTAGCTTACCCAACACAGGCATACTGGCAGGAGCGTGAGGTTGGTGGGATGAAATGGAACAGCTGAGCCGGCCTGGCCCTGCCTTTACGTTGTTTATATATCAAGTCGTTCCACCCCTGAATGCTCATCAGCGTGCAGTACTATTTATTTACAAGGCACCATTTAGAGAAACACACTTTCTTTGCTGTTAATTCCGCGAGCAAGCAGAAAATAATAGCACAACCTGCTCCATTATCTGTACTTTAAAAAACAAACAAAATGCTCTTTCAGGCTTTTCCCAGAACCCATCAGCGTGGGGCTACCTTTCTTCTCCTCCTTCTCTCGTTTGTTCTTCTTGTTCTGCTCTTTCCCTTTCCCGTCCGACCCCTTCCTTCTCCCCCTAAGATCTCAGCTGCACGTGCGGCGGCACCGCAGCTTCGTGTGATGGGAGGGAAGAGGGCCAGAAAGCAGACATCCAAGGTCCAGCATTTTAGGTTTGACTCCTGCTTGCCAGTTCCAGGAGCGAGGTAGGGGCAATGTCGTCTCTGTGTTCTTTCGGGAAGTCTTCACGTGTAGACTCCAGTTGTCGCCACCGAGCAAGAAGCCGATGTTCGGAGGCCACAGCCAACTCCAGAGAAGAGCCTGGAAGCCCTGTGCTCTGAGAAGAAGGCGCGTCGCGTGCCGAGTCCTGGACACCTGAGGCCATCTGCTGGCAGGCCCGTGAAGCATTCTGTCTGCTCTGGATGTTTCTGCTTGTCTGTCTTCCCTCCCTCCAGCCTCCCTCTGCCTTTCACCTTCCCTCTCTTCCTCCCCCTTCCTCA
>NW_007249820.1:466595-515215 GCF_000164805.1 Carlito syrichta | reverse complement strand
TCCTCACCCCCTCCCTCCCCCTACCTCTTCCTCTCCCTCTGCTGGGCCCCTCTTTGGTTACAACCCAGGGAGTGCAAGGTTCCAAGACCGGGGAGGGTTCGGTCTGTGTCAGAAGGTGCTAGTGGCTCTGCCTTGGGGCCCTCCTGGCTGTCTCCCCCATGGTGGACTCTTTTCCCTGCTGTGCTGATTATTTTAGCTCGTAGAAAACATTGGCTGCCCCGAGAAATCTGCCTTGAGGATTGTGGACCTGAGAGGCTGTCAGAGCAGACGCCTGCGTAGCGCAAACACCAGGAGCATGTCCGAGGGAGACCCTGTCTTTTGTCCTGTAGAAGGTAGAAGCTGAGCACTGTGTGTGTGGTTGTGTTCTCTTATAGGAACGAACCGCTTCTATGAATATCCACTGGGTTGTTTTCTTATCATTTATATAGGCTTGTGTGTGTGTGTGTGTGTGTGTGTGTGTGTGTGTATGTGTGTGTGTCTCATCTATAATCCAAACGTTTATGCAGGTTGGTCATAGATTATTTAATATTTTAATTTCTTGCTGATGACTACAATTCATAACCTCAACACACACAAAATTTATACACAGTAGGGCAAGCACATACTTTTTAGACTGTGCAAGGAGGGAGTTTTGCTTTAAAAATAGATAGGAAACACTGTTTATGTATTAGAAACTTGAATATTACATGCAGGGAGCAAGAGGCTTTATGAAGAGAGGTGGATGCTTAAGTAGCCTGCGTGTGAGAATCATATATTATAAATCAGTCCGGGGCACAACAGCTGCTGAACTAACTAATGAACTAATTTAACAAAAGTTTGAGTACTTAACTGGGTGCCTGACACTCCAGTACACAGGGAGGGAAGCTGTGAAGAAAGCAGATAAGATACCAGCCTTCTTTGCCCCATGCTGCGCTGGGAAGACAGATGACACCAAGTACATTTCCAGGTAGTGACAAGTACCAGGAAGAAAAACGCAGCCAGCGAGGGCACACCGTGGGACATTGTGCCGCGCTGCCTGTTAGCGTGGTCGCGATAAGCATTGCCGGGGAGGTGATATTTAAGCAGAGACCCGAGTGAAGCAAGCGCAGTATCAAATCCTGGGACTGAGAAACCATGAGAAGAAAAGCTACCGGGACATCCCAGAGGGGGGAACTGACTGGGCGTGTTCAGAGGGTGGCCAGGGGATGGGGACAGGTGAGTGGCAGCCAGGTTCAGGAAACTCCAGACCATTTGACAGTCGACAGATCACGTGAAGCCTTGCAGGTGCTTGTAGAGATTGGATTTTCTTCTGTTTCGTTCAGTCTGTTCTGCGATTGATGGGAAGCTGTATCTTAAAGGCCTGGATTAGGCGGATGGTGTGACATGACTAAGAAGCTCCTTCTGCCCACTCTGAGCTCAACCACGAGGAAGAGACCTATGGAACAGCTGAGGAGTTGGGGTGCAGATTTAAGGGGCGTTTCACTGTAGTCGTCCAGCCATGAGGCAGCATCCAGGACTGAGAGAACTCGTTAAGCTAAAAACTGAGTATATTTTGAAGGTAGAACGGGCAAAACTTGCTGAGTGGTTAGTTGCATGAGGGGAAGATAGAAATTAACCCCAAGTTTTTAGCCAAGGGGTGAACAAGCCTCTGAAAATGGCACCTCTGTGCCTGTGGGCATCTATGCTGGGCATCCTAGGTGTGAGATGCCTGTTGGCCATAGAAGTGGATATGTTGCGTCGTCAGTTAAATATTGGAGCCTGAGCCGGGCTCGGTGGCTCAGCCTGTAATCCCGCGCCTTTGGGAGGCTGAGGTGAGCGAATTGCCTGAGCCTGTGGGTTCAAGACCCGCCTGGGCAACTTGGCGAGACCTCATCTCTACAATAAATCAAAAATTAACTGGGCGTGGTAGCGCACGCCTGTAGTTCCAGCTACTCAGAAGGCTGAGGCAGAAGGATCGCCCGAGCCCAGCAGGTCGAGGCTGCAGTGGCCGGGAGCGGCCACAGCACTCCAGTCTGGGCGACCGAGTGAGACTCCGACTCAAAAAAAAAATATCGGAGCCTGGACTTCAGTGGGGAGGTTAGCACTAGTGATCTGAGCCAGAAATCACCCGTTTGTGCAAGGTATCCAGGCTAAGCGTTTGTATCAGATCACCCGAAGGGTGAGGGTGGAGGGAGACGTGGCCCCGCTGCTGAGCTCTGAGTTACTGTTACAGATCCTCAAAAGTTAGGTTCGAGCACCCGATGCCCAGAGAGCCAACCCCTGACACATCAGGCATAGGAGCAGAGAAAGGCTCACTTGGTTTGGCCAAGGCATGAGGGCAGGAGAGGCACACTTTCCAATTCTCTAAGAGACAAACCAGTTATTAATCTTGTGAGCAGTCCCTGAGGGTGGGGGTGTGACGGCAGTCCATTATTAGTGACCACCCTCTACTGAAGTGGCAACACGCAAGCAGTCACACAAGGGGGAGGAACGGGGCAACGAGAAAGGAAGACAAGAAAACAAACACCTTGTGGTTGCTTTTCTTTTTTTTTTTTACTTTATTTTATTATAAAGATGTGGGGAATAAGTCAGGATTAGGGGCATAAGTAGTCTACGTGCAGGTAAGGTTTGAGTCCCACTTCTCCTGGTTTAGGATCAGGGGCCCTTAGTGATGCTATGTGCCCCCCTTCCCTCTTCTCCCCCGGCAGTGCCAACCCCTCTCTTGCGTTACGGTGATCAATGTTCAGGTCCCACTTATGAGTGAGAACATGTGGTATTTGGTTCTTTGTTTCTGTGATGCATTGCCGCGAATGATTGTCTCTCCATCCAGTTTGCTGAGAAGACCATGGTTTTGTCCTTCTTTATGGCTGCGTAAAATTCCGTTGTGTATATGTCCCACGCTTCCTTACTCTGGTCTACTTTGATGGACGTAAGGTTGGGTCCATGTGTTTACTATTGTGAATAGTGCGACCCAGTTGTGTGACTGTGACATACAGAGGTTGGGAAGATGAAGAGAGGAATAGATTGCTAGCTGGGAGGGACGCAGAAGGCAAAAAAAATTTTTTGAAGAGAGGAGATATTTCCGCTGATGGAATTGAAGTGATAGAGAAGGGAAAATTGATGAGTTGGTAGAGAATTGATAAGTATAAACGCAAACCCTTGAGAAGAGAAAATGGGGTTTTGATGTTATTAATAGAGAGTTGTTGTTTTAAAAAAAAAAGCAGAGACAACTTGCCTGATGTAAAAGAAGGAGGTGGAGTCTATGGATTGTATGTAGGGAGGAAGGTAGATTTGATTGGGTGTTGGTGTTCTCTAGCTGCTTGTTTTCTCTTTTAAGTAAAAGGCAAGGCAACACTTTGAAAGTGGAGCATTCAGGGGGTAGGTATTGGAAGTCCCAGGTGAGAGGAAGTGTGGAATTGGCCTATTGAGCGGGAGTGCAGTTTCACTTTGGGAACGTGATGTGTTCCTGGGGGATTTGGATTTAATTAAGGATCAAGTTTTGCCAGGACCAGGAGAAGGATGTCAGGGAGCGGTCACGGTGACGGACCCTGGGACTCCTAGTGAGAGAGGAGGTAGAAGCTGGCTAGGCAGATAGACAGGGAGGGTCTGGGGGAGAAGTAACATCTGCAGGAACACCCCTGTACCGCCCCTGTTATGGAATGAGCAATTGAAATTGTGGTGAATGTGGTTAAGAACGCCCTCCTAAGCCAGCATGTTTTGTCCAAAGGAACTTTTTGCATTTGGACGCAGGCGCAACAGCTTAACAAGTGTCCTGACTTGACTTAAGCGTATTAGAATATCATTAGCATGACATTGATATTGAGGTTTATCCCCCTCATCCCCTGTGGGCTTTTCTATGGTACTTATGGATAATAATCAAGTTGGAGTGACTTTGGACAAGGCCACGGATGCACAGTAGAGGTGGGGACCAGGAAACAGCTAGAAGGTTAAGAGGCGGGTAAGATGCAAATGAGAACACCCCTAGAAGGGAGAGAGAAAAACCTAGACCACTCCCCCACTTCAGGTAACCCATTTCAGGCCTCCTCTCTTCTTTCTGTTGCTTAGTAAACTCATCCTTCAGCCTCCGTGTTTCTTAGAACCTGAGGAGCTAAAAATTGCTGCAACACCAGATTGGACACGTGTAGATGGGGACCAGGAGGAGGATCATGGGTGGCAAGGGTGTGGAGAGCGGTTGGGTGAGAGCGCTGCCTGTTTTGGCCTGTGGGGTAGCCTAACAAGAGGAAGGTTGCATACTGTGACCTGAAATCACACCCAAGATGCTCTGAAAGCCTGGAGCAGGGCAGTCTCTCAGGAGTCCCTCAGCAAAGGTTTGGATGACAATCGTGCTTCTCCATTTTTCTTTAATTTTCATATAAGTAGCTTTTCCAAAACGGTGTCAGCAGCAACAGAAAGAATACATTTCTCGGGTCAAATATATCAGATAACAGTATGAAGCAATAAGCCACAGCAGGAGGTATGATGCTAAGGTCAGCTTGAGAAACAATTGATCCGAATATACTCACTTCATCACCGCACGTGTTCTCCCATATAAGCTTTCTAAAATGCAGATTTGGTTTGTGACTCACAAATAAAACTCATTCTGCAGAGTCTCTCCTGCTGCTTCTAATGGGATATCTGAAACTGGGTAATTTGTTTTTTGTTGTTGTTTTTTTTTTTAAGAAAGAAAAGTTTATTTAAAAGTAAATTAGAGAGAGGAAGAAAAGAAGGAAGAGAGAAAATTCACCTCCCAGAGGTGGGGGAGGGGGACCAAAGCCAGAAAGCATGGTGACAACCATGGCTCAAAGAGCACATGGCCACACCAGACTCTAGTAAGGCAATGGCCCCCAAACTGTGTAATTTGTACAGAAAAGGAATGCATTTCTCATGGTTATGGAGGCTGAGAAGTCCAAGGTCTGGGGCTGCATCTGGTGAGGACCTTCCTCCTGGTCGAGGTGCTGTCCTCTCACGCACGAGTCTGTGACTTCACACATGCCGTGTCTTTTCCTCTGGAAAGCACCCCCTCCTCTACTGTGCTTCATGTGCTTTGGTATTTCAAAACCAAGCATCTGTCTCTCTTGTAGAAAACCATCCTGAAAGCCCTCCATCCCCACCCCGTCCCTGCCTTCCTGACAGGCCCCCCGCCTCCGGCCAACTCATTCCAGCTTCATCTTGTCCTTAGTACTTACATATTGTCTTTATAGGTCTAATGTTGTACCTATTACATTTACAAAAATACCTCCCTCTTTCAGTCTTTCTGCTGGGCCACGTCCCTTCCGTGACCTGCCTTTTGACCTTATTTCCACAGCGTATTTTGCTCTCAAATGCATGCTTGTCAACTATTAGATTTGTTTTTAAAATCAGAGTATGTATCCTGAGAGAGTACCCTATACATATAATGAGCTATTTCAAAGCAAGTTGCTCTGCCATTTCCTCTGGCTTTTGTTATTAAAAATTATTTCAAAAATATTTTCATTTTATGCTGTCATATGTTACAGCCTTTTAAATTGCTATGTTTTGTATCACTGATTTAATTGTCTTGAATAATTTATGAAAGCAATATTTATAAGAAATAAAAAGTACAATTTATTTTTTAAGAAGTAAAAACTATAATTTATGTTTTAATATATAACTGAATTATAAAGTCCAGTTATTTCTAAGTATGAAGATATTTTAATTTATAAATCGCAATTTTCTTAATGGTGGTGACATTTTAATGCTGTGCTCTTTAACTTATCATGAAAAGGCTTTACTCTAATAGAGCTAATAAAAGAAAGTAAAAAGGAAAACTTTATTTTAAATTAAAAATGGTGTTTTTGTTTCTTCACATTAAAATGCATTTAAAAATGTCAAAATAAATGTGAAAAGCCAAAATTAAGCCTCTTGGTCATATTTTTGAGAAGTGATAACTCTTTCTATTTTAATTAAGTCCCTAAGGAATTTTTAAATGTGAACGTCTCCAACCTTGAGGATAATTCCAAAACAATTATGTATATAATTATTTTTTTATAATTTTTTTCCATCCCACATACAGTCATAACTTTGAGTACCTATCTTAACCACCCCCCATGAAATGATGTGTTAGTGTTAAATAATTTCCAATTTGCCACCCCATTTTTCTCTGATCAATATAATTAACTGCCATGATTATTTTTATTTATAAACAATTTATATAAGTATGCAAATACAGAAATCTGCACTCAAATGCAGAAAGACAATCTGATTGTCAACTTTATTTCAGTAGCATAATAGTCTGTTATAGTATCCTTTATATATAGGGTTCTCTTGATTCTTATTTCCACATGGGTGGGTGTGGCAGAAGACCATAAACCCACTGTGTTTGGCCTAAGTGGGAAAACTGTCATTCTCTTAACATATATGTAGGTCAGATGTAGTTGCAAGATATCTGGGTCAAGTTTATATAGACGTGGATAACACGAAGGCTACACCTATATAGAATGAAAACCGCAGGTAGGTTTGGCCTTGGTGCTGAGCTTTTGCATATTATTGCTGTTTGTTGTGCATCTTTTTATGGGGCAGAGACAAATGCTTAATATAGCAATATTATTCATGACTTTGCATTTTGGAAAATGAATGAAAATTGCATGTTCCTTGTAACAGATGAAAAAATGATAAACATAATAGTTTTCTTCATGTTGCATTATTCTGACATAATTTAAAGCAGCAGCCCTTAAAATTTTGGGCATCAGGGATGAGATTTGTGGAAGACAGTTTTTCCATGGACCGGGGATGGTTTCAAGATGATTCAAGCACTTTGCATTTACTGCATGCTTTATTATTATGATGACATCGTAGTGTATACACAACAAAATAACTATACAACTTATCATAATGCAGAATCAGTGGGAGCCCTGAGCTTGTTTTCCTGCAACTAGACGGTCCCTCTGGGGGTGATGGGAGACAGCGCTAGCATCACCACCTCAGCTCCACCTCGGATCATCAGGCATCAGAGTCTCATACAGAGTGTGCAACCTAGAACCCTTGCATGCACAGTTTTCAATAGGGTCCGCACTCCTATGAGAATCTAATGCTACCGCTTATCTGACAGGAGGTGGAGCTCAGGAGGTGATGCCAGCCCTGGGGAGCAGCTGTAAACACAGATGAAGCCTCCCTCTCTTCCCCAACCCTCACCTCCTGCTGTGCGGCCAAGTTGGGGACCCCTGATTAAAGGGATCATCTTTTAAATAGTGTCTCCTATACAAGTTCAGAGATTTTTAGAGTGCGTTAGACATGGTGTTTGTTTCTGGGTGTGTTGCGGTTTTCAGGCCCAGAAAATGCCAGATGAATAGATTTATGCAGAGCAAATACCAGTAGAGAAACACAATGCCTCTGGCTCCAGTCTAACTTTACAACTAAGTATGCAGGTACCTAAGTCTCCTTTCTTATGACTGACACTACATGCGGAAAGGGAAGGTGGGTCTAAGTTCATTGCTAACCTCTTAATACAAAGGAACCTTTGGGGTAGGATATACATCATTGCTGAGATTTCTGAACTGTGGGAGAGAAGTGAAGCAAAAATGCCAGGGCGAACCAGAATGGGAGGACACAGTACTGATGTAGAGTGTCAGCAGCAAAAGAAACTCCTCACTGCTATTCAAAGTTTATCCTCCTAGGGCCTGCCTAAAAATTAACGTGATAAATGATCCTCCCCAATGCCATCAAGTGGAATCCTGGCTGGTGGAGTTGAAAGGGTTTTCTGAAGTCGACTAACTCATTCTCTCTCTAAGAGTAGGGATCACTTCTTTGCCCCGTTATTCATGGTGTGTAATTTTCGGCAAGCCTTTTGGAAAACAGTTTGTCAGTACTTATGTTGAAAAGTGCTATGCTGTAGCATGAACACTGAGTTATTAAATATAAGGCAATTTATTCTAAAGCTGTAAGCCTACTATATATTTCAAAATACTTCGTGCATTAAGATATTTCTTACAAGCTTGTTAATTAGAAACCAGTGAAAATGTCCTTCCAGAATGATGGGCAAATTAAGACGTTCTCAGAGGAAAGAAAACTGGGAGAATTTGTTGCTAGCAGATCTATCCTAGAAGAGCGACTTAGGGAAATTCTCTAAACAGAAAGGGGATAATAAAAGAAGGAATATGACAATATCAGGAAGGAAGAAAGAGGAAAAGTAAGGACAAATACAATCTCTTCTCTTTAGTTTTTAATTTATGTCACTGTTCAGATGTAAAAAGGAATAAGGGACTATGTACTAGGAATAACTCTACATACATAAATTCAACAACTTGCATGAAATTGCTAAAATATCACTGCTACAACTTGTTGAATATTAAATAATTTTTGTAACTATTAATGGAATTTAATTTTTAATTTAAAAACCCCCATATAAGATATCTACAGGTACAAATGCTCGATGGGTATTTTTCTGAAATATTTAAAGAAGTGCATACACTAATTTCATACAGTCTTTTCCAGAAAACAGAAAAAGAAGGAAAACTTCCCAATCATTTTATGAAGTCGGTATTGCCCTGATATTAGAACCAGATAGAGATAGTAATAAAAGGACCACTAAAGATCAATATTCCTTGTGAACATAGTTTCAAAATTCTTAGCCATTGATTTGCAGATTAAATTCAGCAATGCATAAAAATAATTGTACAGCATAACCAAGTAGGATTTATTCCAGAGATGTGAGGCTTGTTCAATATTTAAAGTCACTTATGTAATCCATCATATTAACAGGCTAAAGAAGGGGGAAAAAATCATCATATTAATTGATGCAGAAAAAAGTGTTTTACAAAATTCAGCATCCATTTAAAATTAAATGGGTCAGAATAGTAACAATACAGAGGAACTTCCTGAACTCGATACACAACATCTAACCCTAAATCTAACAGCATACTTTACTGACTGAGGACTAAATTCCTTTCTTCCCATTTTGGGAACAAGCCAAAGATACCTGCTCTTGCCATTCTTATTTAGCAGAGTGCTGGAAGTTCTGGCACATGAAACAAAGCAAGATAGCAAAATGAAAGATACAGAGGTCAGAAAATAAAAAATTGTCTTCTTTGTATTATAGATGACACGATTGCCTAGAAAACCTCATGAAATCCAAGAAAACAAACTAAACACTGCAAATTTTAATAAATGAGCTAGGCATTCATTTGAAGTATATAAGAAAAAATACTCAAAAAGCAATTGCATTTCTATCTATTAATAATGAACATATGGTTATTAAAATAAAAATAGAATGCTTTTATAAATGCTTATTTTCTTCCCCCTTCTCTTGTTCCCTCTTTCCCTCCCTCCCTCCATTTTCACTGAAAAAAAATATTTAGTTGTAAATCTAATAAAATATGTACAGGAATTTGTGCTGGAAATTATAAAATTATGATGAATGAAATAAAAACATATAAATAAGTAGAGATGCATACGGTGCCCATAGGCTGAACAAGTCAGAATAGTAAAGATGACATTTCTCTCTAAATAAAAAGTAGTTTAAGACAGTTTCTAACAGTCTCAGAAGTTTTTTATGTTGGCATAGAGAAGATTGTTCTAAAATTGTGTGGTAAGACTAGCACGTAGAACAGTTGAGATGATCTTGTAAAAGAGGCATAAAGTGGAAGGAATTGGGCTCCCTGATTTGAAGCCCTATCATATAGCTGCAGTAATCCAGACTGTGTGGTATCAGTGAGGGATAAACACACACATTGACGGAACAGGATAGAGGACCCAGAAACAAACCTATGCAAATATGTCCAACTAATTTTTGATGAAAGTACAAAGCAGTTCAGTGGGGAAAGGCTTTCCAACAAATGATGGTGGCACAGCGGGACACCCAGAGGCCAAAAATCAACCTCAACCTAAATTTTTTTACCTTATGCAAAAGTTACCTTGAAATGGAGTATTGTATTAATATGTAAAATGTAGAACTGAAAACATTTTAGGATAAAAACAAACAAACAGCCAAGGCTTGTGGCTCAAGTCTGTAATTCCAGCACTTTGGCAGGCCAAGGCAGGAGGATTGCTTGAGGCCAGGATTTCGAGGAAAAAAAAAAAAGTCAGGAGAAAGTCTTCTCTGTAGGGGTAGTCAGAGAGTTCTTAGACTTGACACCAAAGCACAATGAATACGAGGAAAAATTGAGAGTTTGGGTTTCATCAAAATTAATAATAAAAATGAATAAATATTAACAATAAAATTAATGTTAAATAAAATACTAATAAAATTTAAAAATTGAAATAGTAAAGTTTACATTTTAAACATTTTAAAATATTAAAGATATTAATATTATAATTGTTACGATGATGAAAAGCAAGCTACAAGCTGAGAGAAAATGTTTGCAAACCACTTATCTCACAAAGGTCTCAATTCTAACATATATAAAATGTCAAAGTACTTCAGTTAAAAAAAAATGTCCAGAAGACAGGATATACAGATGGTCAGATGAAAGTATTTCGAGCACCATTAGGAAAATGCAGACTACAAGTATAGTGAGACATTCCTACATCCCTATTCCAATGGCCGAAATAAAAAATAGTGCCTACACCAAATGCCGGTGAGGGTGTGGGAAGACTGGATCATTCCTGGTGGGACTGTTGCCATCATGCTGCAAAACAGTAAGGTAGTTTCCTTGTAAAGCTGGTTATGCAACTACCCTACAACCCAGCAATTTTACTTCTGGGTATTTATCCTAAATAAATGGAAACTTATTTTCCTAACCAAAACACCTACATGAATGCCTATTGTCGTCACCTGAAAACGCCCCATGGTTAAACAGAGTGTGGTGCAGTCACACCATGGACTACCACTCAGCAATGGAAAAGGAGTAATTGATGCAACAACTTGGATGAATGTCCCGAGTGTTATGTGGTGTGTGAAAAGCCTGCTCCAAAAGAGACCCTACATCCTATTTGATCTCATCTGTATGTCATTCCTGGAGTGACAAAGACATGGAGAACAAGTTAGCCCCCCTTGCCAGGGGCTAAAGGTAGGCATGAGAAGGGAGGAGTGACTACGGGTGTGACCGAAAGGGTATGAAAAGGTCTCCTTCTGGTGATATTATCCTTCTGTCTCTTGACTGTGTCAATGCCTATATCCTGGCGGTGATACTGTGCCCTAGTTTTCCAGATGTTATCATTTGGGGAAACGGGACAAAGTGCACGCAGGAGCTCTCTGCATCATTTCTCATAACTGCAGAGTAATCTACAATTATCTCAAAATAAAGAGCTTAATTAAAATAACCTCTTTGCACAGGAATCATAAAGCAGCTAGAAGAAAGTGTTCTGAACATGAGTAATTATATAAGTATTCCCTCTACAGTATTTGGTAGTAGTCTTCATATTCAAAAACATGTTGATGTGGGAAACAACTTTTCCGATAGATACTTAAAAAGCAGTACTTGAGTTTGGTTCAGTCTGCTTGTATGGTCACTTAGGACATCAGCGCCAGCCAAGATCACTTTGGTTTAGAGCTCATTCTCATCTCCAGAGTTTATAAATTACACTGTCCCCCAACCCCCGGCATCAGATTGAGCTACAGAGGACACACACTAAACTCATAGGGAAAGGTACAAAAATTGCCAGACTAATAATATTAGGCAAAGTAGATGCTTTCAAAGTAATTGGGATCCTGTTTTTACTAAACAACTTACCTCTGTTTTGTTCCAGGACTTGCGAATGCAATAAGTAAGTTTAAGGGTTTTTAAATGAGCATGGATTAGCACTGTAAGCGTCGCATGGTCTTAGAAGACTTGTCTCCTTAACACAGTGCATGTCTTCTGAGCCGTTCGTGCCTAACAAGTGCTACTGCCCCATATTTAGAAAGTTTGGGGTCACAGAGTAGTGTTTGTTTCTTCCCACCACTGCTGGATTAGTGCTGACGAATGCATGTTAGCAAGATTTGTAGTCACTGTGTTTGCCTGCACTAGGAATAAGGCTGGTCGTTGCTTTTTTTGTTAGCACGTTATTTCTCTTGAGCATTTTTCTCGTGTCTCTTCAGTACATCCTGGTTTTCGCAATTCAAACTGGTCACACTGATTATTCCCTAACTACCCAGCATAAGAACATTCTAAAACTATGTTTTAGTTGCCTTTATTTCTTTTACCAGCTTGTGCTATTCATCATATGCTAGTATTTATTCTGCTCTGAGATACTCTTGTTATCAAGCTGGGAACGTCTCACTGTAGACAGTTCTCAGCCTACAAATTCACAGTCAAGACTATGAAAGGGCTTTAGTATCCTAGTTTAATCTTTAGTGTTTTCCTTATCATCTCTAATTTCCCTTGGCCTTGGATGTCTTCAGGAGTTGGAAAGTCATCCTGTGAGATAGCCCATTCCATATTTGGACTGGTCTCTCCATTCGAATTTTTTAAAAACACTGAGTTAAAAGTCTGTCTACCAATTTGTAACTGGTGGATGCTTCCAAGCAGTTGCAGTCACTGGGCGTCATGGCGTGCCTTTGAGTGTGACACCCCGGGCTGCTACTTCTTCCAGAACACATTTTTCTTTTTCCGCCCAGTTGTTTCTCCTGTTGCATTTTGTGATTTTGAATTCTTATTTCTTAACAAACCTGAATTTGCCTATATCGCTTTTAAATGTGGCGATCTGAACTGACTGTACTATGCCAGATGAGTTCTGACCTTTCGTATTGTAGTCAGAAATTTCTTAGCTGTAGCCACAGCCTGGCTTGCTCTTTCATACTTGAAAAGTGCAGTTGTGTCAAAATAATTCCAGTGCGTTCGGGTTTAGTGCAGTTCTGCCCTCTAGATCCCTAAGTCGTCTGTATACGAGGTTAACAGGGACAAAAACACCATTCTTTCGTGACGGTGTTGTTGTTGTTTGTTTTTTAAACCTGATTGAATCTCCGTGGAGAGTACTATAAAGATTTCTCTTTTAAAAAAAAATTCAGTATATGTCTGCTCACAATCTTAAAATCAATCTTTTAATTTAAATTGGATTTCATAAGAAGGTCACTAGATTAAATCTCCTGCTGTAGCTAGTGAATGAAGGTTTATGTTAAAGGAGGACATGCAGACTACTTTTATGTTTCTAACAGGCTAAATTGGGAGCTTGTCAGTGCCTGCAATCCTGGTTCTTCTGAATTACAAAATTGAGCTTGAAAGCGCCCGGCCACCTCTGACCCGCCATGGAACCCAGGGCCACCTCTGTGGAGCAGCGTGGTGTGGCTCTTTTCAGGCAGGGCCACCTGCGGTCACAGGTATCCTCCGTGGGCCTCAGAGCTTTCCAGCACTATTGTATTGTTTCCGCCAACCATTGTGGCGAGGGCGCTTCTAAGTTTGCTGGTTCCCATTCAAGCCTCTGTCTCTCAAAAGAGAAGGAATCTATATGCCACTCTCAACCTTTCTCTCTTGTTTTAATATGATCATAAACTTTCCAACAGGTCTTTCCTTATAAAGTGGTTATGAATGAAGAGAAACAAATGTAGGCCCTTTATCTATAAACATGCCAACCTTTTATTTCCCAAGAATGCACACTTTTCGGTTTATTCTTAAACTCATTCTTCTTTCATCTGAAAAGCTATGCTTTTCGGTTTATTTTCAAACTACTGCCAAAGACAAAAACAAAGGATCTTGGGAATGATTCTTTGCTTAACTTGCTGTCTCGAAGGTCAAGGAATTGCCTCCTGGGATGGAGGTGGCAGGATGCTGGCTCAGTGCTGCTGTTACTTGAGGGAAAAAGGCAAAACCTGAACGAATGGGCCAAATGTGTGACAAGTGACATCACGACAGTGGAAAAGTCAGATCATTTTGAGAGGCACTGACACTTCAGAGCAATGCTAATTTTTGTGCGTGTCCATTTTTTTTTCCTTGACATTTTCATTGTGTATGTGCCTGTTTCATTCTCTGCCCACATTTATGTATATCATTATTGATTTTTAATGGTCCTTTTTCTCTTCTTCTGCATTTATCCCTTATGCAACTGGCTGGGAATGAGTTTGAATTGCATTTTTAGGTTAGTGACAAGTCTTCGTGCCAAATTTGAGCTAGTTGAGGCCCAAATGTGAGCAATTTATATATTTACAATCTCTAACATCTACACTAAAATATTCTAGTGCTATGTTCTTTCCAGAGTAACTTTGACTATTGGCAATCAATAATATCAACAAGGGAATACATCGTGAAGGTAATTAATTAGTTAGAAGAAAGTATTTTTGAGCAAGAGGGCTTCAGAGAAGGCAGGTTTAGGGGGAATGGCTACTATGTCTGTGAGCTTTATCGACTTCATCCAAAGCTTTATCAACTTCACTGGCTTGTCAGTAACAAGCCAAATAACGAGAGAAAGAAAGAGGGAAAAAATTTAGGAAGCAAACAGTAGAAAAGAAAGACTTTTGAGGCAGAGGAAGCTGTGAGCTATAACCATTGGTAACCATTGGTATTGACTGTGTCTGAGAATCAGATCTGGCTTAGAGACTTTTGGCTTTGAGCAGCATTTCGGAGGCCGGAGAGACAGAGGACCTAGACCCCAGTTCCAGCTCTTCACTGGTTTGCCCAGGTGATTTTGGAAAAACTCTTAACATCTCTTGGTTCAGTTTCCTCGTTTGTACTTAGAGATACACCCTACTGAAGGGGTTCACGACGTGTCACCACCTTGGCATAGTCAGGAGGCAAAATCCTCACCTCTGGCCTCTTAGGGTCCCCAGCCGGGGCTGGGAATTGAACAGGCAGGAAGCAGGTTAACAGAAGAGCAGCAGATGCATTCAGTGTAAGCTCTATATGACACAAGAGGCAAAGGCCCGATAAGTGGAAAAGCTAGATGCTTGTATGCTGGGAAGATGAGAAATGGCAACTGTGGGAAGCAAACGGGGAGACTAGAGGTGGGAGGGGGTTCACAAGGTCTTTGTGTACAGAACTCTCTCATCTGTCTCTGGCGAGAAGTTTCTTTCCTCCTGTACAGGGAGGGCGGCTCTCATCGGGGCGACACAGCTGCTGCTCCCAGAAGACAAAGGGGAGTCGGACACCCCTCTTGCACCTGCTGTCTCCAAGGTGTATTGACTGTGTCTGAGAATCAGATCTGGCTTAGCGACTTCTGACTTTGAGCAGTGATTCAGAGGCCGGAGAGACAGAGGACCTAGACCCCCGTTCCAGTCCTTCACTGGTTTGCCCAGGTGATTTTGGAAAAGCTCTTAACGTCTCTTGCTTCAGTTTCCTCATCTGTACTTAGAGATACACTCCACTGAAGGGGTTCACGACGTGTCCCCACCTTGGCATAGTGATGCTTCTGAGTTAAAAGCCCTTGGAGACAGCAGGTGCAAGAGGGGTGTCTGACTCCCATTTTTCTTCTGAGAGCAGAAGCTGTGTCGCCCCGATGAGAGCCACCCTTCCTGTACAGGAGAAAAGAAACTTCTCGCCAGAGACAGATGAGAGAGTTCTGTACACAAAGACCTTGTGAACCCCCTCCCACCTCTAGTCTCCCCGTTTGCTTTCCGTGGTTGCCATTCCTAGTCTTCCTAGCACACAAGCATCTATTTTTTCCGTTTATCGGGCCTTCGCCTCTTATGTCATATAGAGCTTACACTGAATGCATCTGCTGCTCTTCTGTTAACCTGCTTCCTGTCTGTTCAATTCCCAGCCCCGGCTGGGGACCCTAGGAGGCCAGAGGTGAGGATCTTGCCTCCTGACAGTCTACCTCCATGTAATGAAAGAATTAAGTATGAGTCTGTGGGTACGGCCCTGGACACACGATGGACTTCTGGGAGTTTCCAGAAGTTTCTGTTCCTTCTGGATCCCAGCACACGTGTGGCCAGCAGCCATGAGGAGGAGACACGCCTCTAAGGAGTTAGCAGATCTGTCGTGACGTTGACATTGGTATCTGGTGTTGCGCATGGTTTGGGGGCCATGGATTCATGTCAAGGGATGTTTTGCAGTGACGGTTCTGCATTAAATGCAGAAATCGCAAATATCACGGACCTGTTCTGTGACCTTCAGTGAAGGTTGGAAGGGCAATTGAGGAGGTTTTTCTCGAAGGGAGAAAGACAGCGTTGTCCAAATAAGCGGCTTTCCTCAATGCCTGATGTAATCAAATAATGACACTCAGAACTCATATTTCTTAAATGAAATGGCCCTCGAGAAGGGCTTTCCATGGGAGGCGTGCGGTGGAGTGGGATCGGCAGTGCCTCCCTCGCATTCCTCCCTCGTGCCAAGTTGATGATGCCCGGCATCGCCCTCGCCCGGGAGGACAGAGGAGGGTCTGGGGCTCAGGTCACGCTTTCCTCTTGCGGGAAGTTGGTCCCTGGGCGCAGGAAGTCGAGCACTGATCCCGACGACCGTGCTGGCGTGTCAACAGTGGCATGCGGGTGTCCCAAAAGAGGATCTCATGTTCAGTGAGTGTCCAGTTTAGTGGTTTTTAACACAAATTGATTTTGAGAAAAGTAGATTTAGTTCTAAAAGCCCCGAGGGAACAATACAAAATGATCCTAGACGCGCAGGAGTGTAACGCGCCTTACCGAAGGCAACCTCTTCTCTTCTTAGGTATGATCCCCGTTCGTTTCTACTTTACTTATTGCTCCACGGTCTACTCTAAAAAAATGATAACAAGTACAAAAATAGCAGCAAGAAATGTTAAGGAATGCGAGCATAAGAGTTGGATTAAAATGCACCTTAAATTTTGAGAAATTTAATAGTTAAGAAGAATGAAATAGGTATCAATTGCATAATAGATGACATTGTAAAGTTGACCCAGGGACAATTAGAAGCGAATAAAATGATTTTTAAACTGGGCAAGCATTTTGACAAATAAAATTATGCAAACAAAGTAACATTATGCAAAAGAAGTTAAAGATCCATACATTTTAAATGGTTAAAATTATATGACAAGACAAAATAAATAAAGCAGCAGAATAAATTTCCTATATATATATTTGTTGTTGTTGTTGTTGTTGTTGTTGTTGGAGTCTCACTCTGCTGCCCAGGCTAGAGTGCTGTGGCATGATCATGGCTCACCACAGCCTCAACCTCCTGGGCTCAGGCGATCCTTCTACCTCAGCTTCCCAAGTAGCTGAGACTTCAAGCATGCTACCATGCCTGGCTAATTTTTCAATTTTTTGTAGCAATGAGGTTTCGCTGCGTTTTGCCCAGACTGGTCTCAACCTCCTGGGCTCAAGCTTTCCTCCTGCCTCAGTCTCCCAAAGTGCTGGGATTACAGGCATGAGTCACCATGCCTGGCTACCATATTTTTTTTTAAATTAGCCTTATGAAGAGGCAGGCAAGATTTCCCCCCTCATTTTTAGACAGCAATAGCTCTCCATTGGGACTTAAAAAAAGTTTCTACTTTTTCTGATAAGATAACAAGACTCTATGAATTTTAAATGCCTTTTTAATAATTTCTGTGAGTTCTGGACAGTTTTTCCTCTTTTCTTTGCATGATTCTCTACAGTAAAATGAATCATACCAGGAAAGGCAGTGTGACATAGTATGCAGACTGAGGTCTGATCAATAAGTCTGGACCTCTCCTCCCAGGTCTCATTCATTTTGCCATCTTACAAGTACTGTGTAGATTCTAAGCGTCAGATACTCTGCTAGGCCCCAGGACTATGGCAACAAAATAAACATGTCACCTACACTTCTGTAGCACAGACTTATTATATCGAGGAAGACTGATAGTACATTAATAAAAAAGTTCTACATAATGCCATATAATTGCTATGTAGAAAATAAACAAGAAAAACAAAGTAAATCAATAATACACCAAAAAAAAATCATAGTATCACTTAAGCGGTAAGTAAAACCCAAAACGAGTAGCTAGGTGTCCAGAGAAATCCTCTGAGAAGTCATATTTAGGTGAAAACTGATAGACGCTTGGGCTGGGGTCTGACTGAGGGTGGGGAATTCTAGGCCCCAGCTAGAGCTGGTGTGAAGTGTCCATGTGCTTGCCTATGTTTCTGGAAAAGAAGAAAGGCCTCTGTTGGGTGCTTAGTGGGTAGTTGTGGGAATATTAGTCTAGGAGGAGGTCATACGGGAATTATGTCCAGGGCTGTGGACTGGATTTTGTTCCAAATGAGACGGGACTTTGTTTCATAGGGTAGGGTTGCTGTGCATGGACAGACTTTGACCCGAGCATGGAACATGATTCTCAACCTGTTTACACTCTGTCCACTTGCAATGGGTCTGGGCACTGATGACAACATGGCATGCCTGGCGGGTGGGTTTCTCAATTAATGTTTTCATCAGACAGGAGGAAGTGTCCTGAAAACATCCCATGGAGCTTTAAAAAAATTGTGACTTTTTCAAAGAAAGCTCATTTGTCAAGCATGGGCCCAATCTTCCTTTCACTCCCACCGGGCCCCTTGTTATTTCAGGGAACGCAGGCTTTTATTTCCACAAACTGTATCACTAGCGTTGCAAGTGCAAAGCTGCTTCCAGCAGTTCGCTGCATCTTGTACAAACACATCGGTTTGCCTTTTCCTCCAGAAGATACTCGTGTTCGTTTGACTATAAAATAGCTCTTTCATGGCTGTCCAGAGACAGATGTGAAGTAACTTTGATTCTGCAATAAGATATCTGAGTTCAAATTCTGACATCATTGTTGGCCAGCTGTGTGAAAGTTGCATCTACTAACACTGGTAAAATGAGAATCTTAATTCCGGGGATCGGCAAACTCCATAGCTTGTGGGCCAAGTGTGATTGCTGCCTGTTTTTGGAAATTGTTAAAATGTAACCACGCCCATTCCTTGACATTTTGTCTGCGAACTCGTTGTCCCTACAACAGCAAAGTGGAGTCCCTGCAACATAGGTTGAGCCCTTACGAGGCCAAGAAGCCTAAACTGTTTATTTCTTGCCCTGTACAAAAAACTTTGCCAGCCTCTGTTATAATATGCACCTTGGAGAATTATTATGGGAATGACCTGGAATAATTCACGCAAAGCCCTTAGTATAAGGGCTGGTACTTGGTAAGTGTTCAAGATATAATTGCAATTAATTAAAATTTTTTACAATTCACTTTTTGCCGTCAAATAATCAGGTCAAACTGACTGTCATAAATAGGCACCATCATTTGTATGTATTTCTGTGTATCCTGAGGCGTAAAGCACTTGAGCTTGAGAAGTAGGTTTTAAATAGTCATAGTTTGGCAACATCACCCTCTGCTCCATTAATCACAAGCCTAGATATGGGAGGTTCTGTTTTGCCCACTAATTTATCCTTGATGTGGATATTATGAATTATATATATATGTAAAAGTTTTTGGCTATATTGCAGCAATATGGGTAGATTGTTAAATTAATCATCGCAGAACCCTTTGAAAATCTAGGCAGCAATGTGCAAATGTAAAATTTATAACTGGAGCAAACAAAAAGAAGCTGATGGTTCCTCAAGGACCCTGGTGTTTTTGTGGTTTCTTCCTTTTGTTGTCGTCACCAGAGATTTATGTAACATTTGGGGAAATTTTCAATATTTAATCATAAGCATTTTCATTCCAATGTAGGCTATACATTCAGGCCAAGCCAGACATATTCTGACTCCAGGCTGGCTGGCTATGCTACTTTTTTGACTTTTCAAAAATGGAGGGGGGTGTGTGCATGAATGCCCATGTGTGTTAACACTTCAAATAAACAAATCAGTGCATCAATAAGGAAATAGGATTAGTGAAGAGTTGAATGAGTGTACTTCTTATACTGATACGTGTGTGCTGAAAGACCCCTGAAGAGGGATTGTAAACTGTGGGGGTGAGGGGAGGGAAGGAAGAGGATTATCTTGTATTTAAACATTTTAGTTAAATAATTTCTTAGTTTTCTTTTGGAAATACCACTTTTGTAGGGATCCACAGCATAATGATCATTGCTTATGTGCATTTATTTCAGTGAAGTAAAGAGTCTTGTTCTTCATGTCTAGTTTCCAGTTTAATGACTCTGAAAATGGCATTTCTTAACTAGCACGCACTAGTTTAGTTTGTTTATTTTTACATCTTCAGAGTTAATGTTGGATTTAAAAAACGAGTTTAATTTTTTTATGTAAGTTTTTTAGCATTCAGTGCACATTATTAATTCAGTTTAGGTCAGTTTGTTAAAAATTAATAAAGAGAAGGTAAGGATGTGGCTTCTACCGCAGAGATATTTATGGTTAAATTGGGAAATCGGGACTTTTTTTGCATGACCAGGTTATTTCCTGTTGTCGCTCACATGGCATTGATGTGAGAAATGGTCAGGACGGTTTTGGGAACCTTTTGCTGGACTTTTGATCGTGAACAGAGTTTGGATAGAAGAGGAAATGGCATATGGTTCTTACATTTGATTCTGGGTGGTCTGGATATCGTTGTTCAGTGTGAGTGTGCATTTTTTCAGGCCGTTTCTAACTCTGTTTTTGCTAAATACATTCCATGTCATAAACCTTTGGATCTGGATTTGGTTAGCACATAGTGAAATGGTTTAAATGATTTAGTCTCTATCCTGAAACTCAGGAAGCTTTTGATCTTGAATTAATCTTTCCATTTAAATTTAAGTTCACAAAAATATATAAAATTAACTGGTGATCCAATAATCTCATATTCTCTTTTTTCCCAAAAAAATTATCACTTCAAGGATCAGAGAGATTAATTATCTGTTTATACTGATTTTTGTAAAATTGGCTAGAAATCCATTTTCTTGACTCTTAATTCAGCCCTATTTCTTTTTGTGTTACAAATGCTTAGTTAATTTTCATTAAGTGAAGTATGACATAATTTTCTCAGAATAATGCATTCAATCAGAACACCTGATATCTTTATATTTGCAAAATCGCATGTAAATTTGTCTACTTAATGAGTCACAGGCAATAGCTAGTATAGTCTGACAGGCTTTCACTTTGGCATCTACCATCAAAATTAAAGAAGAAGAAAGGAGAAGAAGTTAGAGGGAAATGGGAAGGAATGAGAGCCAGAGACTCCACGGAGAGCTGGTTTCGGGACGGAGGAGCCCCAGAGAGGAAGCAGAGAAGGGCTGAATCCCCAAGACAGCACGAGCTGGGTCTGGACCGAGGTGGGTAAGAATTGGGGGCTCAGTTAGCTGTCCTAGGAATGAGTGAGACATGACGCGGAAAGAGTGTCAAGTGTGAACTTCCCAGAAAGCTAAACTGCTGAGAACGCCATCCCAAAGTTATTCTATTTCAAGGCAAGATGTCTGGAGAAATGTGATGAAAACAAGACAGCGCAGTGAAGCATGCGGTGGGAGGCCAGTCACACACAATTAAAACATGAAGAAAAATGTTTATCTTGTCCTGTTTTTCCTTCCCTTCATCTCTTTGTTTCTGAGTGTTTCTGTCCTCCCGAAAAGTGTTTGTTGGAATACTAATTCCTAATACGAGGGGCGACCCCCCCAAACCCCAGAACTTATTTATTAAAAACCGTGTATTTATTCTTCCATGTTTAAACTTCAGTCACTTCCAAAGTGCTCTCTGTGAGATGCAATACATCTATCAAGATGCTTTCTCCACTGCTCAGAAATGTTTTTGAACTCATCAATGTTGATGCAGATAAGTGCTTCTGCAGTTTTTTGTTTCTCGTCTTCCACAACAACAAAATGTTTCTCTTTGAGGACTTTTTTCAATCAGGGAAACAAACAAACAAAAACAGTCGTTTGGGGTGAGATTGGGTGAAGAGGGAGGGTGGGGCATGGGGATCATGCTGTTTTGGGTAAAAAACTGCTGAACACGCAGTGTGGTGTGGGCAGGTGCATGGTGGAAGAACCAGTCACCTGTTTGCTACAGCCCGAAGCTTTTTTCGACAAATGGTGACATAACCATCCCAAAACTTCCAGATAAAAACTTGGGTTGCCCATTTTATCTGGAAGAACCAATTCCTAGTGTACTCCCAGGGGCCAGCACTCCAAAAGATACTTCTGGTCTCTTTGGGGGTCCCCCCTCATGTCATGGTGTTAGGAGACCCCCTCCTCATGAATGGAATCAGTGCCCTTAGAAAAGGGAACCCAGAGAGCTCCCCCCTCTCTTGTCCCTTGGAGAGGATGCAGTGAGGAGAAGACCTTCATCACTTGAAAGAGGTTCTCACCCACCTGACCATGGTGGCTCCATGGTCTTGGGCTTCCGTCCTCCAGAACCGTGAGGAATAAAGTTGTTATTTGTGAGCAACACCCCCCGGCCCCTCCCCCCAGTCTGTGGTAATTTGTAATAGCTTGAGCTCAGTTTTTTGTTTTATGGTTTTTTTTTTTAATCCAGCGTCTCACTCTGTTGCTCAGGCTGAAGTTCAGTGGCATGATCACGCCTCCTTGCAGCCTCGACCTCCTGGGCTCAGGTGATCCTTCCATCTCAGCCTCCAGAGTAGCGAGAACTGCAGGTACACGGCCCCATGCCTGACCAATTTTTTTTTTTCATATTTTCATATGATTTCACTACGTTATCCAGCTGGTCTTGAAATTCTGGCTCAAGCAGTCCTGCGTCGGCCTCCCAAAGTGCTAGGACTGCAGGTGTGAGTCACCATTCCTGGCCACCTGGCATATGTAATAGATGCCTTCCTGGTTATGCTGATATGGCAAGTCTATTTTTAAAGGAAGTCCTATGTTAAAAACTACACTAGTGAACTCATCATATGTAATAAGAATGTATCCCTGCTAAGCCTGTTGGAGGTGGATTAGCAGCTGTTCTGAACGAAGTTTAAGGTGATCTCCAATAAATGTGGATGGGTGACATAATGTCGTATTTTCCTGCAGACCTTGGCTTTCCGTGTCACTTTCTGAGAAACTCTACTTCACATCCTCAGAAAAGAAGAAAGTTTCTCTCTCAGTAACTGCCTCATGCAACCACGTTACTTCTTTGTACTGTTAATCACTGTTGCAATTAAATGTTTGTATTAGCATTTGTGGAGTATCCGTCTCTCCTGTTAGACCCTCAACTCTATGGAAGTGGAGATGGTATATTGATTACTCATGGTGGCAGTGTGCCCAGCGCTTCTCATTGTTCCTGGCATGTTGAATGCACACATAGTAGAAACTGTCTATCTATTCTAAATGGTAACTTTTAGGATATCTTTCTAACAAAGTGTCATTTTTGTTATAATTTGAGATTCTTTTTTTCTTTTGGCATGCCATGCCTTCATCATAAAATTTTTTAAAATCCTCAAAATACTTTCTTGTTTATAGTCAATCTACAGGCTTTGTTGAAATGCATAGATTAAAACTTGAGATTTGTGCTTCATGGTTTTTTGTTTAACAGTCATTCACCCTCAAAGACTATGGAATAGCTAAGAGAAGCATATCATATAGCTTTGATATCAAGCCACTGTTTAGTAATGTCTCCTGTTTTTAAATATACAATATTAGTTGCTTTAGTAACATCCAGTGAACTATGTTGCTTATTTTGAAAAGCTCAGAGGTTCTTCCGGACTATAGATAAAGAGAACATTAGGAAAATAGGCTTGAATTACAGAACGTAATAACACCATTAAATAAATGTTATTATTTCTGATCGTATTTGCTCACCAAGAAAATTTGGCTATGTTTTAGTTCATTATAAAGTTTGTTGGTAGAATGTGAGACAATCAACAGTTTTTGATTTGGGGGATATTTCCTAAAAACTTTAATATTGGAATTATCTGTGTATGACACAATTTCCTTAATAAATCCTCATTACCTGATTACAGGTTGAATATTTCAGACACCTAAGCCAATTACAAATCCTGATTACTCTGATTGCCAGAAATCCTGAAATGTATATATTATCCATTGATGTATTTTGTTTCTATATTAGACACTTGTGATTTAAACATGTTTAGTGGTTTGTGGTTCACAAGAAAGCTTACATTTCATTATTGTTTCCTGGATTGTAAGGATTTTGTTTCTGCTTCATAAAAATAAAATGAGAGCCAGCCAATCAATTGGCTGCAAGCAGAGTATAGAAGGCAGAAGGTTAGTTTCTAATTTATGTGTTAGTTTAAGATACAAAGCTGAGAGCGAAAACAAGTTACCTCCCATACACATTCATTGTGACCATTGAGGCATATATTTTTGGCATCACCTTCTAAATGTGGCATGTAGCTCCTCCAGTTGTTCAGAAACCAGGCTGCTGCCCAGGGCTTTGTAAGGCCAAGCGGTAAAAGCCTTATGTCAACGGAGTGATCTTAACATCTAAGGCCCGCCCTGTCCATTGAAATGCACCAAAGTGAAACTGTGCTCTTAAATTCTGCTTTATATTTTTTATGAGGCTCTAATCAACTGGATATATCAACTGTGTTACGGGCTGTCTGATGACATTTTGAGGTAGAAAAGTAAATTGCCTTTTTTATTGTACCCTTTGCCAGACATTTTCACACTCTGACTCAAGGCAAACCGTTCAGTTGAGGTAACTCTCTTCATTTATTACCAGAAAGCACACTGAGCAATATTTCTAACTCAGTCATAGTTTGGAATACTTCATAACCCCTCTTCCTCTCTACTCCCTAAAGAAGGAAAAATGGAACTTATGAGTGCTGAATCTGAAAATGATGGGAGTAGAAATAATATCGAACATCTTTCAGAAATCACTATTTTCACTGGTGACGTATTCCTTGAGCTTGTCTGGTGTTACTATTTGAACGGCAGGTCTTAGATTTAGTGAACTCATACACTCTGATGAGATTGTTTTTCTTTACCCTGTGATTGCTGGTAAGTAGGGTGCAGAACAGCACCTCAACCACATGTCCTTCTATATTTAGATTTATTTTTTGAGTTGGAGTCTCACATTGTTGTCCAGGCTGGAGAGCAGTGGCACGCTCATGGCCACCACAGCCTCAACCTGCTGGGCTCCGGCTATCCTTCCATCTCAGCCTCCCAAGTAGCTGGAACTGCAGGCATGTGCCATCATGCCCGGCTAATTTTTTGATTTACTGTAGAGATGAGGTCTCACCAAGTTGCCCAGGCTGGTCTTGAACCCGCAGGCTCAGGCAGTCCTCTCACCTTGGCCTCCCAAGTGCTGAGATTATACGCATGAGCCACTGTGCCCGGCTATATTTAGATTTTTAATGGATATTTGAGGTCTTCCACTTGATTTTGAGGTCTGGGTATCTCTGAGACAAAATGAGTTGTGGAGAAGATGTCTTGCCAGTAAGCTGTCCTGAGTATTTTATAACGTAATGAACCTTAGGTTGTGCTTTTGTGCAGGCAAGTTAGCACAGCGTGGCTGACAGTGCCGTCCTTAGAAGCGCCTGCCCACACTACTGGCTGGGGCTAGTGGCTGGGACCTTGGGTTTGGGCGGCGTCTCGCCACTCCTGGAACCCCTGATGGTGACTCACTTGGCCTAAACCCTTCTATGAATAGTGTGAGTATGCTAGGCACTGGCTCCTTCTGACAGTCTGGATATGGAAGCGTACCAAGGCACAGGGTCCCTAGTCACTGGCCCCCATTTGTAAAACCCTGGGGACTGAGTCTCCTGAGAGCTTCCCCAGCAGGTGGCATGTCACAAGTGTTGTGACAGTTTGTTGCTGGAAAAATCAGTGTGTCCCCTGAGACTTTCTCAGGTAAGGACTTTAGAAGTTTGCACCTGGCTTCCTCCAAGCTTCATCCCCTGAAGTGATGGTCCCTGCTGATTTGACTTTCTGTCCTTTTGCTGTAACGACTCTTACCATGAGTACAGACGATGTGCTGAGTCGGTAAGTTTTTTCCAATGAATGACTGAACCTGGAGGGGTTTCAGGGACCCCTGGAATGGCTTTTCTGTCCCCATTTGAGTTCAGTTCCCTGAGGTATATATGGCGTGTAATGATTAAACACATGGTCTCCATCAAGTTGAATGTTCACATATAGTAAGAAAAAGAAAGCAGAAAGCAACATCATTCCAATGACCCAGGGACACTCCACACCCTACTGTCTTTCAGCTCTGAGTTCCGAACTGTGTCTGTGCAGCCACTCCTCTGGCAGTGTGGTGATTTTATACTCTCAGGCCTCAGTCTTCTGGGATCTCTGTCATGGTGAATCTCTGAAGCTCTGATCTCTAACCAAGGCTTTCAGTCAATCTGTGTTTTAACGCTGGTTTCATTAAGTCACTGAGTTTACGAAGAGTGGACTACTTTGTCTAGATTTATCATGGCAAGATATTAAGAGACACAGACTTTGGACCCCAGATATGTGGGTTACATGCTTTACGAGTCTGTCTTTCCTCTGTTTCTTAAACTGATAGTTCATTTTCTCTTATGTAACAAAGCCTAGCTATTTATAAAATGTTACCCTTCTAAGTCTAGTTATTTTGGTGTAAATTCTCCTAAGCTAGTTTTAGAAAATCTTTTTAACCAGGGAATTAATATTTTTAATGTCTGCTTTCTACTTGCTGCTACTAACTCTAAGGTTTTAGATCTGATTGTTTTCTGAGATTTTATTAAAAAAAGAAAATGTCTAGATTTTGGTCATTACTAGTTTTGTTCTATCTAGTTTTCTCTCCCGTACAATTTTGACTTTTGTCTCTTTAATGAGTCATAAAATATGAAAGAAATTATTTTGAAAGCACTAGAAATTTGGTTAATTCCTATCAGTTTAATCTTTTGGTGATTGTATAAATATTTCTTATATTTTGTTAAACAGTAATTCCGTTGAAGAGTATTTCAAAGATCTAAAGAATAGAATTTAATATTTTTAATCCATTAGAACTTTTTACTGCTCTATTGTCTTTATTGTTTCTTTTCTGATTATCACAGGAATTTTTTGTTCATCTATGCCAAGATTCTGTCTGCTCACATAGTAATACTCAAATGTGTCTTTTTCTTTTAATATATTAAACAGAGTTTTATTGCCCCTTTTGGTCGAGAAGAGGACATATTAAATATTGTAGTCACAAAAATCAATAGGACTTTTATTACCTTTGCCTGTAATCAAATATATAGCACTGGGCAATGCTTTTTTTCTGGTGCTTAAATTCACATCGCCTACTTCTGTTTTTTTTTATTGATTTGCAATATTGTTGGCTCATTTATTTTCTTTTCTTAGAAAAACATGTATATCCTTTTCAAAAAAATGTTTACAAAAGATTATTGGTATGTAATTTTGTTCATGTCCTCTTTCTAAAATCCTTTGCTGACGTGGGGACAGCAGCACTCTGTACCTTCCTTTCAGTTTTGCTGTGAATCCAAAAACTTCCCTGGAGATATAAAGTTTATTAATTATAAGGAAACTCTTAAAAGTTTGGAAATAACGAGTTCTTATAAGATTGGCGATAGTAGGAGACTACCGGGGTGGGGGCGGGGGTGGGTGTTCAACATCAATCAGGGCACCTGATCTCAAACCAGGCAAAGTGGGGACCAAAGGGAGGCCCAGACTTTAGCTGTACGAAGACCACTTGTCTACCCAATCCTGAATTGTACCCCCCATCTTTTTTTTTCTTTAAGAATGGTCATTTTGATCTTGTACAGTTGTAAGATCCTTCCTTGTCTGGTTTGGTTTTATTAAACAAGATTTCCCCCCCAAGCCCTGATGAATGTGCATTAATAGAAACAAGCAAATTTGACCATCATTATCACCTAAACTAAAGCACATAGATCCTAGAGTGCTTGGATTTCTTTTTCGTTTTTACTCTCAGCAAGTTTTAAAAACTCAAAGTAACTTACTCAAAAGAGTTAATTACCAGCAGCCCTCATCTTTCCCCAAAGTTTGGATTTACGGTTCTGAAGTTGATTGTGATGAGTAAATCTTCACTTGTGTCAGATTGCTCTTTAATATATGGAAGGTTTTAAAAATATGTAAATTTGGACTGGGTTAAAGATTTGTGTATACTATTAAAGTTTTGTCATTAAACTAAATGAGGTATCAGAGTCTTAAAACCACAGTCATAATAAGACTGAGAACTCAAGCATAACTATATGACTAAAGAAAATACGAATTGGTAATGCCCTCTTTTCATTTGTCCGAAATAGACTTGTTTCGTGTGGTGTTTTTAATTGAGTTACACAGTTCTTTGTTTTCCTTCTGTTTTTATGGATGTAGGACTCTTTAACTTGTAAAACTTTCTACTTTATGAAATGTTTTTAGTAATTTTTTTAACCTCCACAGCAATAGTCTAGTAAATGTAGTATTGCTTACCATATGGTTGATTTTAAGTCTTTTTTTTCTCTTTTCTGTATTACTCTGAATCTTACCTGTTTAAAATTGTATCATGAGGAGGTATTTTAAGCAGTCATTGAGGGCACTCTTTCTACTGATAATGACAATGTATTTTCTGAAAGGAGAAAAAAAAATCACCTAATTATGGTTATATTATGTTAAAATCTTGACAAAAATTCAGAGATAAGTAACAACTTTGTGTGTGTGTGCTATTATGTGAAAATCACTGTTCTGGTTGCTGGGGAAACAGCACTGAACAAAACAAGGTTTCTGCTTTTGGGGTTAGGGTAAGCATTTTATTCCCCCTCAGTTTTTTTTAAGATATTAAGTGACTTTGTGACTAAAATAAATATATATATTTTTTCCTTTCCTAATACTTTTTTTTTCTGAATGAGTTTCGTCAAACAAGTCAGATATTTGTTAGTAGTTTTCTGGTTTTCATATGGTATATTTCTTGAACATCATGATTCTTGAGCTAGAGACTTACAATTTTAATTAATACTCTTAGCAAACCATGTATACCAGCTAAGGAAAACACTGTTTACATTATGCTTAAACACATTTCTCTACTGTTTTAGCTGGGAAGTGTTACGATTCCTTCTGTCAAACATCAGATGGTGGTTGGAAGAATATGGCTTTGATGGATTTCGTTTTGATGGTGTCACATCCATGCTGTACCATCACCATGGAATGGGTAGGTGACCTGACCTATCACAGGTATAACTGATGATCTTATTTATTTATTTTACTGGTGCATATCCATCAGGTTTAGAGTTCAGTTATGGAAACTGCAGTGATTGTTATTGGTAACTTGATTGTTTATATCTTTCTGTAATCATTTCTTTTCTCGGCAAGAGGTAGAGTATACATAAATTTTATAAGTAAACAAAAGATAATCATTTCCTTTTAAATATACCTACTTAACCATATGCTATCATTTATATGTAACTTGAAAATATTTGTGTTATTACAGCACCCTCAGGATGTGAACATGACAGCATCTCCAATGAAAATAAATAAAAAATACTAAGTGAGAACATTTGTGCAAACATGAATTTTTTACATATGATAGATTTATTCAGTTAAATTAGTTTGTAAATCATAAATTAAAGTATCAGTTAGACCTTCAGTTTAAAAGTGGGACAAAGGAGTGGAATCACAGAATACTAATCCCACAGTAGATAACATGGGATCGAGTGTTACTAGTTTTTCATGAGCTTTAGACTGAAAAGTGACTCCACAGGAAAGAAGCTAAACGTTCAAGGTGTGCCACTACTTACTCCTACATCATGAGATGCTGCCCATGAGATGTTAAAGGAAGGAAGTTGAATCTGCAAAACACAACAGGTTTCACTGTTATTCAAGTCTGGGTCTGGGGAGAAGCTGGTTAAGGGGATGCAAAGACATCACATGAAAGTCCAGAAAGGTGCTCTCCCAGGTTTAAATGCCACACATCCATGCAGAAACTCCCTCACTGTATTCAAGGGAACTGTGGTGTTGGGGAGGTAAACTGAAGCCTATGAAGATAGGAGGTGATTTTTATGGGTAGGAATCCCAAGAAATGATAAGGGAAAGCATTGTGTTACTTGGCATGTTTTTCTCCCTTGGACTGAAAAAAAAAAAAATCTGAAACTGCACAGTATCCCAGAAAACCTGAGATAAAACAATTAACATCCAGATGAAATGTTCAATTTAATCATTCAGCAATAAGGAGAAATTTATCAGGAGAGATCTAGGAAGAAAAAGCAATTTACTTGCATGGATGAAATAATGGGCTGGACTCCTACTCTTTTATTGCCAGAAGCAATGTCTGCAAAATTCTCAGGGAAATGAAGTATGATTCGAGAAACTGGCTGCTTGAGTGGTGGTTGCCGGGAACTGAGGGGTGGAGGAAAGGGGAAGCCGTTGGTCAGAGGGAACCATCTTTTAGTTCAAGTGAACCCTGAACATTCGCCGTGATACTCGAAGAAAGGGATCGGCAGTTGCTGGAAACTGCCAGGGGATGCGGGTGGCATATCAACAAAGGTACCTGATCTCAACCCACTCAAAGTGGAGACCAAAGGGAGACCCAAACTTTACCTGTACGATGACCACTTGTGTCCTGAAGTGGACCCCGCATCTTTAAAATTAAAAACTCTTAAAAAAAAAGAGAGAGAGAGAAAGCTCCGAGGATCTAGCGGACAGCATGGTAACTGCAGGTGGTACTATTATATTACTTACTTGGAATTCGATGAGAGCAGATTTTAAGTGTCCTCACCACCCACATGCTCACTCCTGCACAGACACACGGTAACTATGGGTGGTGATGAATGTGGTAATTGATCTGAGTGTAGTAAAGAGTGTTAGGGTCCGGACGGACAGGGTGAGGGTGGAGAGACGCAGGGAGGGGCGCAACACTGCCGGGGCTGGCGAGCCGGAGGTGCGCGCTGGCAACCCAGAGATCCGAGTAGACTGCAAAGAATTGCAACACACAGAGGTGACAGAAAAAAAGATTTATTTAAGAAAAGTTCACCCCCCACAGACAGGGAGGGCGGGTGTGGCATCGTAGCCCCCCCAGAGTCCTGACTTAAATTCTTTTCTTGGAGATGTTGCACGTGACTGCCGTGACTGCTGTGACTTCCTTGTTGACCACCTGTGGATGTCTTGGAGAACCTGTGACACAGAGACCCACTGATGTCCGCCCACATTATCACAGCCTCTAGAGAAGGGTGTGACAAGGATTCTAATGCTCCTGCACCCAAATGACATTTCTTAGAGCTAGTGGAGGGTACACCTCCCCTATCTCCTAGGTGTTCCCAGTGGGTAGCTTCGGGGGATCCTTGGCTTCCCTGCAGATAGGGCCCAATTTACTGGAAGATCAAATCCCCACCTGCTCTCCCTCTGAGCGGTCATAACTTTTGTAATGACAAGTTTCATGACTTTTACAGTCCTTGCCCAATGCATGATGTCTTAGCCCTTGTAAGTTCCCTTGACTCTCGGCAAGTTTGAGGGCCACTATGAGATACCTCTGATACCTGGAAGTCTGTTTCTGAAAAGGCAAAGTCGGTAAAGTTGATTATAGTGTGCATTTCTCCAAAAGCATAGCTTCTACTTTCTCATCATTGTGTCTGAGTTTAAGAACAAGATGAAAAGCCCGGCTCGGTGGCTCAGCCTGCAATCCTGCGCCTTTGGGAGGCTGAGGTGAGTGGATTGCCTGAACCCGCTGATTTGAGACCTGCCTGGGCAGTGAGACCTCATCTCTACCATCAATCAAAAAAATCAGCCGGGCGTGGTAGCGCATGCCTGTAATTCCGGCCACTCGGAAGGCTGAGGCAGAAGGATCGCCGGAGCCCAGCAGGTCGAGGCTGCGGTGGCCAGGAGCGGCCACTGCACTCCAGTCTGGACAACAGAGTGAGACTCCAACTCAAAAAAAAAAAAAGAGAGACAAAAAAAGAACAAGATGAAAAATGGCTTCCCACTCTCGGTCTGTACCCAATATCATATCATCACCTTTTATACCATAAAGATATACAATATGCAATTTTTAGTGTGTATCTATATCAAATCATCACCTCATATCATATCATCATCTTTTATACCATGAAAATATACAATTTACAACTTTTAGTGTGTATCTACATCAAATCATCACCTTGTACCCCTTGATGATATACAATTTTTATTTACCAATTCAATACTTAAAAATTTAAAAAAAGAGAACGACAAAATCAGCAGCAACAGCAAAAAAGAAACTTGGTAGTGGAATTGTCACTGATGCATCAACTTGAAAGAACATGAGGAATGAAACTTCTCTAATTATACTTGAAAAATGCCCCTCAGTGATAGAATCCAGCAAACTGGAAAAAAATAAAAGAAGCAAAATGGAAGAATGTACATCAAGGGAGATGGGGGCGGAGACTGGTGTTGAACACTCATTTGATTTTACTGCAAAAATAAGAGTGAATTACTGGAAGAATAAAAAGTGAATGGCATGGCCTCTGCAAGTATTGTGAAATATACCATAAGCAACTGGAATAATGGAAAGGGAGAGGCAGGAGGGAGTTTGAGGATGCCATAATCTCCTCGTCATGGGATCTCCATCTTGCATAAATTGAGGCACACACAACATCATATCTCAATTTACGATGGCTTTCATATTTACTTTTCTTTACCTCAGAGGGATCTGAGCTAAAAGGAACATCTAGATGTGGCAGAAAATACATTGAAAATTTGAAGTTCAGCCTCATCTCTACAATAAATAAAAAAAAATAGCCAGGCGTGGTAGCGCGCGCCTGTAGTTCCGGCTACTGGGAAGGTGGAGGCAGAAGGATCACCGGAGCCCGGCAGGCGGAGGCTGCGGTGACCGCGAGCGGCCACTGCACTCCAGTCTGGGCGACAGTGAGACTTCAACTCAAAAAAAAGAAAATTTGAAGTCAGAATTCCTTTTAGTATTATTTCACTTCTTTGAAGTGAAATTTAGTCATAATTTAATTAAATCTTCAAATTAAAGTGTTGTGTGTGTGTGTGTGTGTGCGCGCGCGCGCATTTGTGTTAAGCAAAAACTGATTCTAGGACTGTCTGAATTCTGAATGTTGACATAGAGTACATTTCTAAGTGTATTTGCCGATAGTAACATTATCATTACACCTTGCTGCAATTACAAAGTTCATGCAAACAGAGTAATGGGTGGGTGCATTCGTGCAGAGTTAAGACTTGCAAGTTAACATAATATATCCCTATTGATTTTCTGTGTTTTTCTAGGTCAAGGTTTTTCAGGTGATTACAGTGAATATTTTGGACTACAAGTAGATGAAGATGCCTTGACGTACCTTATGTTGGCAAATCATTTGGTTCACACGTTGTATCCAGATTCTATCACCATCGCTGAGGTAAAGCCATAATGATGTCTTACCCTCTGACTCCCCTTAATATAGAACATTTTGTTGGCATACAACATTGGAATAATTAATCTCATATTGACAGTAATTGCAAAATGAAACTGTACCCTGACAGGAGTGCAGCTCTCTTGTATGGGTGTCACATAATTTAGAATTCACTGTTTTCCTATTAGGGGATAATGTACACTAATTACTTGTCACCATTCCATTGTTAAAAAGAAAATGCCAGTGGTTAGAAAGTCAAATATCCTAATCAGTGGACAGGTCTTCCTGCCATGAGACCTTCAGCAACAGAGAAAAATTGAATATTAATGTGCGTCTGTCCATTTATTTGTTGTTTTTTTCTTTTCTGGTGCCCTCATTAGAGATGGCGTGGCTGGCTGACTGTGAGCTTTCTAAAACCTTTCTTGTCTTGATGCGATTACCTTTCTTGTTTATGGTGTTGCTCTCAGATTGCCAAATGTTCACTAGTTATTCATGATTAGTGAAGGTTCCTGATTGACTGTCCCAAAGCTGCACTGTGATGATATAATTCAGTATATACATAATTGACAATTCCCCTCGTGGTGATAAATGTGATAAATTAAGGAGTTTGTTAAATGCTTATGCTAATTTAGTTTTAGTACTAAAATCCTCCTGGCTTTCTGAGTTCTCTAACTAGAAATTATTATTAAAATTGAATTCAGCATGTTAAACACTGTCTAATACAAAATGTAGTGGTTGGCATATAAAAATAATAAGACTATTGTAAAAAAAAAAAAAAGAGTCCAAGTGAAGGTGTATTTTCACATTGTTGGTGCTTAGTTTATTGGAATGAAATATACCAAGTCCCCTTCCTATAGTATTGATTATTTGTATAGCCTTTTGTCTGTCATTTCTCAACATCAAAAACCTATATGTGGTATGATATCATTGTTTCTCTCTGTGAAGAGAAAAACAGTTTTATTTCCTTCAAGCCTTTTGCCCTCTGAATTTCTTCTGGAAATAGAGCAGTGACGTTACATTCCTAAATAAGTTCTTATGTAGAATTACAAAAACAAACGGAAACCCGGTCCTATAGTTGAGACACCCAATATTACTTCCTGCTATCTACCTGACCTATGTTTGATCATAGCACATAATTCTTGCTAATCCTTGCGCTCATATTTTTTGTGCTGAATGTCTTTTAACATCAGTCAGAATGCATTTTAAACCTGCTTTGTCTTTTATATATTTTAATTTTGTCTGTTGAGCTAAAAAAATTATTTTGTCAATTACATTTATGGCAGAGATATTACAAATGACAAATTACTATAAGCAATTAGTGACAGCCCAAATCAAAAGTGGGTACCGAAGGAAAGGAAGCCATTATTTAATACATGAAACTTAAAATTGTTACATTGATCTTTCCATTCGTTTCAAGTCAAATCATTTCATCATCTAGGGAGCTCTTGTCTGATTATCAGTGTTTCTACCAATGAAACGTGGAGACATGAGCCTACTTTATGTTCCTTGGTTTTAGATTTAAAAATGAAAAAAAAACCAAGATGTGTCTTCAATTTATTCTACTTAGATTGAAAACTGCTTCGATTTTAATTCATTACTTTTCTGTCTAGTGGTAGTCTCTTCAAATGGTGGAATTGATCCCCAGGAACTTTTTTTTTTTAAAGAAAATCTACGTGTTGTAATGAATAAGTAATATAATTTTGTGTAAATTTCTATAATGGAAGTATGAATTTATTTATGATGACAGTGATCAATATTGAAACATTATTTTGCTAAAATATATATATCCACCATTCTGTGTGATTATATTTGCTAATATTAATTAAAAACATTTTACTGAAGTTTTGTCCTCTTTGTAATCATTCTATGTATTCTCTAGATCTTAAATAATTAGGACTATCTTAATTTCATCCAAAACACATATGATCATTTCCACATGCTACACTGGCAGGCAGCAACTGTTTTATTTTTTAATTAAAAGAAAATTTTTACTTTTAAAGATATGGGATACAGTTCAGGGTTAGGTATACAAATGTTCATTATGCAGGTACCCTTGTGGATGAGGTGTGCCCCCTCCTCCCTGGCAGCTTCCCACTACTGCCAATCCCACCCCTCTTCCCTGGCAGTTTTCCCACCACTGCCAATCCTTTTCTTATACTTTTATGATAATTGTTCAAGGTCTGCTTATGAGTGAGACATGTAGTATTCAGTTCTTTGTTTCTGTGATAGATCACTGAGTGTTATAGACTAAAAGTCCATCCAGGTGACTGCAAAGTTCATAATTTTATCCTTTATGGCTGTGTAGTATTCCACCTTGTATACGTACCACATTTTTTTGATCCAGTTCTCTTTTGATGGGCAGCAAGGTTGGTTCTATGTTCTTGCTATTGTGACTAGTGATACAATAAACATGCATGTGCAGGTGTCTTTTTCATAGCGTGATTTAAGTTCCTCTGGGTGGACTTCCAGTAGGGGATTGTGGGGTTGTATGGAAGGTCGATTTTTAGGTCTTTTAGGGTTTGATGTTGAACACATATTTAACCAATTCTTATCATGGATGACAGAATGCCTACCATATCTGTGGACATGTGAATTACATTTGGATAAATGTGACTTTCAAAATGGCTTCTTTTCTGTTGGCCATCTTTTTTCCATTTTATAAACTATACATAGCTATGCGGAAATAAGATATTTTCTTTTCTTATGTATCCCAACATGTACTGTATTTACTTGTATCTTTCTTCTATAAGAAAACATTAAATTGTTTTTGGAGTGTAGACAGGTCATGCACTTCTTTTTTCCAGCTTTCCTATGGGAAGAGTTTGGTGATTGTATTGCAGAAGCAGCAGCTTTTGAGTTAGGTCTCAGAGAGCTTATCGTATGTGACAGTCTGATAAGAAGTGAGGATGATGATCCAGGGAGGACTTGGGGAGGTGACACATGTAGAAAAGCTTGTGACAGGCACAGGGAAGAGTAAATATTTAAAAGTGGCTAATGTATTTAGCACATGAAATGAAATAGTAGGAAATGGTGATGGAGAGATGTCTCTCCAGTTCACTTTCTGTGCACTTCAGTTTATGAGCACAACTACACTGCGTCGTTGCTTTATGATAATAAGTGTGTGCATGTCTATTTAGGTCCTAGTTTATGAATCTCCCCAAATCGGACATCTTATTTGCACTGAAGCCCTTAGAGCAGATCTCTCGTGCCCTCAGCAGATGTGCTCTGAGGCCCTGCTCTGTGCCAAGTTCTCTTCTACTGTTGTAGAGACTTGCGGCCTATCAGTAAACAACAAAAATGACGTGTCTCTCTCCTCACAAGTCTTACGTTCTAACCAGGAGTGGGGGAGCAGCGAGTTGAATCACAAGTCATGTAGGAAGTGCTTACCATGTAACCGTGGAATGGAATCCTAAGCTAAGGAGTTTGACTTTGGTCTTTGGCTTGGAAACCCATTGAAGGGCAGTGGTAGGAGCGGACTGTCTCGTAAGGTACCGATTTGGCGGGGTTCGTTGGAAGAGAACCTGGAGATGGGAATTCCATCGGAGGATGTAAGGTGGAGGCCAGCAGGGATGAAGATAGGTGAGACTGTGACTGTGGACATGGGCAGAGGAAGAGCATGTCTTCTTCTTTTTTTTTGAGTCGGGGTCTCACTCTGTCGCCCAGACTGGAGTGCAGTGGCCACTCCCGGCCACCGCAGCCTCGACCCGTTGGGCTCCGGCGATCCTTCCGCCTCAGCCTTCGAGTAGCTGGAATTACAGGCACGCGCTACCACGCCCGGCTGATTTTTTCATTTATTGTAGAGATGAGGTCTCGCTGCCCAGGCGGGTCTCAAACCCACGGGCTCAGGCCATCCACTCCCCTCAGCCGCCCAAAGGCGCGGGATGACAGGCTGAGCCACCGAGCCCAGCTAAGAGCATGTCTTTAAAGGACAGCGTGGGGTTGGAGTCGGTAGTACTTGGCTCATGTTTTGCTGTAATTGTTTTAATCCTATCTTTTGTTCCCTATGGGTCCTTGTACCAGTTTTCAAATCCACTTGTCTGTTGTATTAATTGTATTTATCTGATGATTTATTTGATTACTAATAGTCTAGTGTTGACATGTCAGAGTGGAAACACACTATCAAAGGACTTGCTTCTTGAGTCGTGGTGCTCCCATCAAGAAACCTTTATCTTTAGAGATCCCATCACCTCAGTAAGCCAGTGAAGAGGACCACTCACTAGTCTTGAAGACCCCTTCCAAATGTCCCCTATCATGGTGAAAGTCATCTCACAGCTTGCTTCACTTTAGTGTACTAGGTCTGCACTCCATTTCATCAAAAGTGATAGACTTCATTTCAGGGATACAGATACATACAACAGAGATATGTCACGTGTATTTTTGTGTTTGGTGAAAGCAGTAACTAATAAAAAGTGTTTTACACTCATTCAAAAATAAGTTTAAGAAACTATGTTTTAGTAATAATGGTGTTACTTGTTTGTATTCTCTAGAAGATGCTAAGGAAAAGAAAAAAAAATAGCCTCCTGAGATTAAATTTGCCTGGAGTCAAAACATTATACAGAATTCTTACAAAGAAATGACATATTATCACAATTTTATCAACTTTTACAATTATAATACCAGAATACCCCAAATGTGTATGTCCCTATTACTGTTGTCATCAATTGGCCTGGACTTTACTGTCAGGATATTTACTAAAAGGTGGGTCAATATGAACTGACCACATGCTGGTGCTTCGTTTTAGGATGTGTCAGGAATGCCTGCTCTCTGCTCTCCAATCTCCCAAGGAGGCGTTGGTTTTGACTATCGACTGGCCATGGCGATTCCAGATAAATGGATCCAGGTAAGACTTCACGTGAACAGCTTTTGTTTCTGCTAGTACTGTGTTACTTCCTTTGTCTTCAATTTACTGCGTGGTTGTGATCGCTAGCTACAGGTAATTGAAGTAACGCATTCTTCCTTACATGTGGCGATTCTTAAGCTTTTTAATAAGGTGCTTCTCAAAATGTTAAAACTTCTAATTTAAAGTATTCACATTTATATTATTCAGACAAGGGGAAAATATGAGTAATATAATGTTAGCTGTATAAATGGGATTTTGCATTATCAAAGCAATTATGTGAAACGTCAGTGCTCTATATTTAATGCACATTAAACTTCATTAGAGCATTCATTTCTGTCTATAAATCACACATGAATGTAAAAGTTATTCCTTAATTTCCAACACTTGCTGAATAGTATGGTCTTTCCCCAACAAATAGGAATTCATCCGTTTCTTTATTCAGTGTTTAAAACTCCTCATCCTGTGTCAGGCTCAAGAATGAAAATTATACATGCATATCACTTCTCAAAATAACTTTATTAAGTTTAATGACAGTTCAAGTAGTTTGGATTTCTTTTTTTCATTTAGTGTTTGCCTAAGGAATTAAAACCATTGTAGAGACTTAGGTTTTATAGAGAACGTTTCTGGATGGCCATGTCTGTAATCATAGCTGAATATGTGTAGCAGTCGGAAATGTATACACATAATTGTAACTTTCCTGTGAGCCTTTTAGTGCAGGCATGAGCCAGCCCCATTAGGCTGCAGTGGTAGAAATGCTCAACTTTGTGTAGAAAAACTGTAGCGCTTGCTCTGAAGGAAGTGGCTATTGTCATCACCTCTTAATGGTCTTGCCCAGGCAATTTGCCCAGGGTACAGCTGTGACATTATACCTCTCCTCACGTGACTCCTGCTCCTCCATTTATAATAATTCCCTAACCATTATCAGGCCCTACAGCAGGTGTTTTATAAAGACTGTTAGACTTAGAAGTCAAATAAACAAGAAAACAAGTGTTCTAGCTTTAATACAAATATACTTAATAATATATTTGTTATTTTATGCAAAATGCTTTATCTTCAGGTTTCTTATCTTGTTATAAGGTATTAGCTCCCATCTCTTACTATTTCTCATCTTTCACATAGGTTTATTTTCCTTACGAAATTGCCAAATCTTACTTAACCTTGTGTTGAAAACCCATGGCCAATTTTTTGTGTGCAGTTTCAAGAATATTTTAAGGTGTAAATCAGTCTAGAACTATTTCCCAGTCAGTTATATCCCACAGTGAGAAGTACCCTTCTCTGACTATTCATGGAAATTAAAAAAAATTAAATTTAACTTAATAAACATTTTGCTCAAGGGACTGTACTAGGCTGTGTACCACACAAATGAGAAAAAGTTTAGCATATGACCACCTGTCTTAGATTGTAAATTTTTGAAAGCTTTTTTTCTAGTTATTTTATAATTTTTTTGTATCATCAAAGTAGGAACCTTAATAAAACTAGAGAGTTAAAATAATACTACGAAAAAAACCCCTCAAAAATAATGAATTTCCTTCACTTTTGTAAGTTATAATTTTTTAAATAATAAATGACTATAATTCCCCCAGATGACAAGAAAACACAGAGGAGTATTAAATCAAACAACAACTATGCTTAACATGTATGAGGCATACATGGTTGTCTACCCATAGGGTATGAGTTAGCTTGGAATACTAAATTTTTTTCATGTTCTTATTGTTCAAATCAAATTATGTACCATTTTTTATTTGTATTAATTCAAAATCAGTAGTTTGGAATATCATAGTTAATCACAAGTATTTGAACAAATATTTAACTATTTAAAATATGCCAAATTTGCTATACCTTTTTTCATTTTATCTGATCGTTTTTGAATAACTGACATGTTTGTGTAACGGTAATATAGTATTTCATGAAGGCATTCACTTATTCCACCAAATGTCTTTTATTTAAGCACCTAGTATTTTTTGTTATCTTTAAATAGTTTTCTTTTTCTTTCTTTCGTTCGTTCTTTTCTTTTTTTTTCTTTTGAGTTGGAGTCTCACTCTGTGACCCAGGCTGGAGACTGGAGGGCAGTGGCACACTCCCAACTACCACAGCCTCCACCTGCTGGGCTCAGTCGATCCTTCTGCCTCAGCCTTCCAAGTAGCTAGAACTATAGGCACGTGCCACCATGCCCAGCTAATTTTTTTTTTTGATTTATTGTAGTAATGAGGTCTCGCCAAGTTGCCCAAGCTGGTCTCGAACCTGTGGCCTCAGGCAATCCTCTCACCTTGGACTCCCAAAGTGCTGGGATTATCAGCGTGAGCCACCGCACCCAGCAAATAGTTTTTTAATTCACTTTTTTATGTTGAGATAACTGTAGACTCACATGCAGTTGTAAGAAATAATACAGTGAGATCTGGTATATTCTATAATCAGTTTTCCCCAGTGGTAACGTCTTGTAAAGCCAGAGTTCAGTATTGCTGCCAGAATACTGACATTGAGATACTCAAGGTACTTTCATCACCTCAGGGTAACCTCATGTTGCCTTTTATAATCATGCCTATTTAATTCCCTCTTACTACTAATCACCCCCTAATCCCCAGCAACCACAGATGCGATCTTCATTCCTATAATACTGTCATTTCAAAAATATTATATAAATGGAGTCATGCAGTATGGACCTTTCTGGACTGGCGTTTTCACTTACCAAAATTTTCTGAAGGTCCATGCAGGATGTTGTAGTATCAGCAGTGCATTCCTTTTCATTGCTGGACAGAATTCCATGGTAGGGGTAGACCACTGTTTGTTTAACTCTTCACCCACTGAGAAACATCCAGGTTGTTTTCAGGTTGTGACTATTATTAATAACACTGCTGTAAACATCTGTGTACAGGGGTGTGTGTGTGTGTGTGCATGTGTGTGTGTGTAGTGATATCTCATTGTGGTTTTAATTTTTTTTCTCAATGGCATGTGATACTGAATATCTTTTCATGTACATATTTGCCTTCTGTGTCTCCTCTTTGTTGGAGTGTCTGTTCATGTCTTTTGACCATTTTTGGATTGGATTGTTTGTTTGCTGCAGCATTTTGAGAGATTCTCTACGTATTCTAGATCCAGCTCCTGTGTTGGATATAAGGTTGACAGATATTCCTCCCAGTCTGACACTCATTCTTTCAACTTCCTCACATTGGTTTTCACAGAACAAAAGTTTCTTTAAAAAAAAAAATCATGAAGGCCAATTTATCATTTTTTCTTTGTTTCTCTTTGTCGGCATCAAGTTTAAGAATTCTTTGAGCCGGGCTCGGTGGCTCAGCCTGTCATCCCACGCCTTTGGAAGGCTGAGGGTGAGTGGATTGCCTAAGCCCACGGGTTCGAGACCCGCCTGGGCAGGTGAGACCTCATCTCTACAATCAATCAAAAAACCAGCCGGGCATGGTAGCGCACACCTGTAATTCCGGCTACTCGGAAGGCTGAGGCGGAAGGATCGCCGGAGCCCAGCAGGTCGAGGCTGCGGTGGCCGGGAGCGGCCACTGCACTCTAGTCTGGGCGACAGAGTGAGACTCCAACTCAAAAAAAAAAAAAAAAGAATTCTTTGACTCTCATATGTTTTCTAGTAAATGTTTCATAGTTTTATTGTTTATATTTAATTTTATGATTCATTTTGAGTTGCTTTTTGTGCAGGATGTACAATTTAGCTCAAGGTTCTTTATCTTTTCTTTTTGTCTATGAATGTCCAGTTTTTCTGGTGTCACTTACTGAAAAGTCTGCCCTCCTTCCACTGAATTTTTCAGTATTTCTGTCAAAACTTAGTCAGGCATATTTGTGTAGGTATGTACGTTAGTTCCCTGTTGTTGCCATATCTAATTACGACAAATTTAGTGGCTTAAAGATCATGCATTTGCTATGTTACAGTTCTTTACATCACAAAAATGAAAAAGATCTTACTAGGCTAAAATCAAGGTGTTGACAGGATTGCATTCTGTCTGAAGGATCTCGGGGATAAACTTTTTTCATGCCCTTTCTAGCTTCTAAAAGCCACCCACATCCCATATCTCGTGGCTCTTCCCTCCATCTTCAAATGGAGCATCTTCAGATGTCTCTTTACTCCGACACTCATGTCTCCTTTTTAGAGAGATTCTTGTAATTACCGTGGGCCCATCCACATGATCCAGGATCATATTCCCATCTGGATGTCCATAACTTAATTACATCTCTAAAGTTCTTTTTGCCATATAAGGCAACATCTTCACAGATTCTGGGCATTCAGGATGTGAACGGCTAGGGGTGGTTGTTATGTACCTGCCACACTCTGCCCTCTGGTGGCCAGTGAGTCACACTGTGGTTTTGCAGACCAGCTACCTCTGAATTCCATGGTACAGTCAGTCAGCAAAGGAAGACTCAAGTGATCTGGAACCCCACCTCTGGTACCAAAACTGGCATTAGTTTTCCATCGCTATGCAGCAAATTACCACAACTGTAGAAGATCAAAACATTACCCAGTTATTATTTCACAGTGTCTTCAGAGGACATCCATCCTATTCAGAGATCCCACCCACACTCAAGGCAAGGGAGTTATGCAAATATCCACTAATGGGAATCCTGGGGCAGTCGTAGAATTCTGCCAGTTACAGCATGGAATTGACACTTTGGATGGAGAAAAGAACCCCTGCAGAAAGAGTGTGTTGAATAAAAGAGAGGCCATGTTTAGACATAACCCTGAGGAACATCAGCTTTTATAGCATAGACAGAGGAAAGTATAGCATATGCGCAGTAGTAGAAAAAAACAAGACAAAATAAAACAAGAGCTGCACAGTCACAGACTAAGAAAGGGAGAGGTCATGGGAAGGAAAGAGGGTCTGTAGCATCCACAAGTACCGCAAGTATTTACCTAAAACAATGATTACTGACCTACAAGAGAACTGTCCTAGACCCTGACTGGGTCAGTTGCATGAGAGTAGTGTGAGAGGGACAGCCAGATAGAAGATAGAAATAAAATAGAATGGAGGACAGAGTGATCTGCTAAGGTGGTAATTATTTTTTGATAACTAGCCTTTAAACTATGAAATAAATGTTGTTTTAATGATCATGTTTTAAAGAGTGGAGAACATACGCTTCCTCCTAAAATTTTTTTTTATTCAAACCTGAAAAATGTAGCAAGTATATCTCTACCTTGTATGAGGTACAGAAAGACATATTGAGCATTAATCAAGAGAGCAGTTATGACAGGGGAAAAAAAGGGTACAAAGATTTAAAAACGTAATGGTGAAACTATCTGCACAAAAGCAAACAGACACACACACATACACACTACATCACTGTCATTTGGATACTCTGTATAAACGCAGTGATTTCGGTAAAAGTTTAAACAACGATACCTTAGAAATGTGGGGTAGGCTTATATCTGAATGTCAAAGACTGACATTCATTGGACTGACAGGATGCATACTTTCAGGTTGGGGTTTAAAGTTAAAAAAGCAGCGGTTTACTCACAAACTTATTTTTTTCTCTTGCATCTAGCTACTTAAAGAGTTTAAAGATGAAGACTGGAACGTGGGCAACATAGTATATACCCTCACAAACAGACGCCACCTGGAGAAGTGCATTGCTTATGCTGAGAGCCATGACCAGGTAACTGAATTTGTATATAAATTCATTCGCCCATACTCGATAACATATTTTGCTAACATTATACAGTTTAATACAGTAAATAAAACATTTATATATATATATATGTGTGTGTGTATATACTTATGTGAAAACTACACATACTTGAAAAACATTATTTTGTAGAGTCCGAAATTCCAGCTTCAAAAAGCAGCGCTATGCTTCCCCCGCCAAACCGTGATTAGTGGATTGTATATTGTAGTTACAGAGGTTAGATATGTGTTCCTTTGTATCGGTGCTGACCCAGGGTTGTTTTAATGTCCATTTTAGGGTCCCTTCTAGAGATTTTCTTTCATGCCTTTGACCAGCCTTTGTCATTTGTTTCCCCTCAGTCACTGAAATCTCCTGTTCACTGATCACCCTGATCTGGTTCTTCCCAGAGCCAGTCTGTCTGCTCCAATTCTGCTTGTGGTATTTTCCGAAGATCCCGTCTCATCTCTTCACCCCAGATCTGTTGGCTGAAGCCTGTCGTTCTAGGCCAGCCATATCCTGGCCCAAGCCAACGTTTCCCTCTCCCTTCCCTGCCCACTCGAAATCCCCCCATAACTGAGAGGTCAGCTCTTCCCAGTCTTGTGCTTCTCCCCGTGTATCTGCTTCTGCCTCCTGCGTTTGGGAAGTCCCTCTTTGACCTAACCACCTGGGCCAGATGTCCCAGTCTCCATGAAGCCTTCCCCGAGTCGCGAATTGCATGGGGACCAACAGTTGCCCTATCCGTCATGTTTTAAGGAGAAATTTGTTTTTGTTACCCTTTGTATTTCCAGCCTTCAGCACCACTGATGATCCCAGTAATCACTCAATAAACATAAAAAAAAGGGAAAAAACGACCACTTAGCTATTTAAAGTCATATTCATCCTCATAAACATCAATGTAAAAATTACTTTTATAGATTAAAAATGAGACAGTAATGTTTTTGAGATCTTTGAAAGTATCTGTATTATGATAATGGAAACTAAAATAATAAGTTTATCTGTCTTTTCAGCAGAAATTGGCCATTTAATGCAAACGGTTAAGAAAAGTGTAAGTAGACCAGGGACTGACTGACTAAAGCCTGCGGGCCAAATCCTACATGCTACCTGTTTTTGTTAATAAAGTTAGTTGGAACACAGCCATGCTTACTCATTTACATGTTGTCTATGTGCCATAATCGTAGGTTTGAGTAGTTGAGACAGAGAAAATGGCCCACATTTACAGAAATTTGCTGACCCCTGAAGTAGACAGTTTACTTTTTTATCAACTTAAATTGACAGGATCCTTGACAATAGAGCAGATCAAATAAATACCTATATAAAAAAACCAACCCAATCTACAAAAGAGTATCACTTTAAAAAGTGATGGTCAGGGGGTAGTAGGGAAGGGGGAATATCTTACTATCGCTTGTGCACATGCATGGTGTCTGTCTCTGTCTCTCTCTCTCTCTCTCTCCCCCCCATATATATATAAATAATACAACACGAAAATTAAAATACATGCATAAAGTATATTGTTCTATAGCAAACCACTAGGAATTATAGCACGTGGTGAATTCCTAGCATATGTTCGCTTTGGATAAAAGAATAAAAGACTGAATAACTAAGTGAAATAAACAAATTGAAGACAAAACTGGGAGATGTCTTTTATAACTTCCTGCCCAATCTGTAAAGAAGCGTAAATTTACCAAGAATTATCTCAAATTCCAAAGATCCAGGTAATTCTACTTCATACTGTCAGGAATCGTCAGAAATGCAGAAGTAATGCAGACCAACTAATTATTTCTGAAGGCAAATGTACCTTGATTCTTAAGCTTGATAAAAAACTATAAATACACATATTTATGAAAAGAATAATAATTAGAAGTATATACATTATAGTAAAAAAATTGTGAATGCTATTTTAAGTTGTCTAAATGAATTCTTAGCAATTAAATTTGTAAAATACACTGAATTTTCCAAATATCTCAATAGGATTTCAGAAGGCAACTTGATGATAAAGAATAAACTTTATCTGTGCACCTAAGCAAAAGTTATCAAAATAATTTTATAGTGGGATCACAGATGGTGGAAATACACAGCTATACATAGAAACAAATTCAAGCAATTAAAAACCAATAGGAAAGACTAAAAGCTGCCCTTTTATTGTTTAAGAATTAGTGTTGCAGATCTCTTTATAACAGTTATTTAAAGAAAAGTTATTTTAACTAAAGTAGGTTAGAGATGGAATAGATATGTAAGCCAATTTTTTTTCTAAAAAATGAAAAGAATTGTAATGGGGTCCTGGATTATGAGTTAATTTCTATTATCCATTTCATTTTGCATTAGTCAGATGTTTTTGACCATGAATAGTTCAGATTATTAGGAGGTCTCTCTTCTGCTACTCAGGACACTTCTCAATTATCAGTTATTCTCCTTTCAGATAAAGCAAGCTACATTTAGATAAAATGGAAAATAAAATGAGAAAGCAAATTTACATTGAAATAAGTGTTCTCAACCTAATTTCTCTGCTGAGGGGAAGGAGGGATCATTATAATATATTTATGCACATACTATATTATCTTGTATATATTTTCTGAAAAATCATAATGTATGTACACACATATATTCTCATTGGTATATATGTAATACATGTATGTATATAGATCAATGATTTTCAGATTCCCTCTCGTGTTTAAAGCAAATGAAATCATGGTATATATATATTTTAAAACTTGATATAATAATGTCACCATTATAATAAATGTTTCAGAAAATTTGAAGTATCAGCTCAGGTATGACAGATATCCACATTCCTTATTGTAAGCTTTTTACCAAGCTCTTTTACAAATAAAAATCCATCCTGAAGACAAATGTGTTGCTCTCTAAGGAACTCTACCAGCTCACCCTTAGCACAGAAGGTAAGCATGGAAAACACCTGAAATTAACAGGAATCCACACACCTCGTCTCCATGGTTTCGCGTCCTGGGGAACAGGTGATAGTCTGGTGTAAACCACAGCTGCCTGGCACTCATTTTTTGCCGTTTATTCCTGTTAACTTTTATTCCTGTAGGCTCTGGTTGGTGACAAGACGCTGGCGTTTTGGTTGATGGATGCCGAAATGTACACACACATGAGCGTCCTGACTCCCTTTACGCCAGTGATCGATCGCGGGATCCAGCTCCATAAAATGATTCGACTCATCACGCACGCGTTGGGTGGAGAAGGCTACCTCAACTTCATGGGTAAGTGGGAGTTCCGCCTGTGCCCGGTCTGTGTTTAAGACGTTAGCCTGTGTGTGACATAAATTACAGAGAGTCTTTCCATTTGGCTTTTGAGATGTAGACTATAAAATGGCAACCTTGTTTCTTTAATATACTTCCATGTGTAAATTGCAAAAATAAAATTAAAGCACTATACATTTATTGTTATACTAAGTATATGACATAAAAGTACAGTCTTAAAGTTGGTACGTTATTGAATGTCACTATCAGCAAGTGGGCTTCATCAGTCTTAAAACCCAGAATTACTATTTAAATGTAATCATTCTGAGTTTATTTTTGTAGTGTTTGCACCTTGACTATAAGAAAGATGTAATTGTCGTATCATAACATTTTAAGCTAGTTTACTGATCTTTTTTGAGATCATTGCAATTAGTATACTTATAAATTGAAAGCTTATTCCCAGGGATATGGTGATAGGCAAAAAAAATAAAAAATAAAAATTAAGTAGAAAAAAATGCAAATATTCAACGCTGTCTGAAGTCTCTTGAATGATAGAGAAATCGACTATTTTACTTGGCAAACAGCGAACATTTGAACATTAGGGTTTTAGATTTCACCAGCATTTAGGCCAAAGAGTGACAGAAAGACTGGAGAATAAACACAAGAGACTGGTTTATTTTTGTACAATAAAAGCCTTAGAGCTTTGAGTTAATTCTTTTCTATCTGGAAGTTTTATTGAACAAAAAAAACAAAACTTAGATTCAAAAGCCTTTATTGTTTACTGACTTGAGGTAGAAAGCCAAGGCCAGGGAAGCGTATGCCGAATCTCACCTGCACTCCCTATGCCTTTGGGTATATGCCTCTCCTCACAGGGTCACTGAAATTTGTTAACCTTTCTAGCCTGCCAGGCGGTGACTTACCTGACCCGTGAGGCTGTTAATGTCAGTCAGGCACCAGGTCAAGTTTCCTGGTTGGACTGTGTAAGCATTGGTTCCATAAGTAAAGTTGACCTTAGTTCCTTAAAAGTGCCTGGCCCTACCTGACTCAGTAAGCATTGTTCTCCAATATGACAGTCCCAGTGAGGCCTTGGTTGCACAGCCAATTTTTAACTATATCCTGATGAGTAGATGGAGCCCGTGAACCTATGCAGATAACCATTCTGTCATGTAAAGTAAGGAGGATGGGGGTTTGGTGAGATAGTTAAGGTTTTATTTTGCTTACAGAAGGACAGTTTATTAAATTTTTGTAGTCTATAGAAAGGACTTCCTTATAGATCTGAAAACAAAAACAACGTTTCAAAGAACAGAAATAAAATAGACATCTGTATTCCTGCTGTCATCCTAACTCATTAATTCTTGAAGCCCGCTGCAATCTGAGACTATAGAAATCCTGATTCAGTCCACGGCTGTAGTCTGGAAGTTGTGTAAGTGACATCAACTCCAACGCCTTTGTCAAACAGTCTAGCGTCTGTTAGGAAGTACCTGATCGAGTCCTTCTCTTGAGACTGTTCTTTTTTGGATGTCTACCCGGGCCTGTGATACATAGCAAACCTCCAGGCAGGCCTCAGAGTAAAACCAAACTGCATGCTTGTGACAGAGACTTAGTGACCATGGTTAATTCTAAAGCTGATACATTTCAAACAAGAAAAGTTTGACAACAATTCATAATGTGGACTACGATAAAATAATGTTCTGGGAACTAGGGCAATAACAAATCTCCAGAAACTTATGGTTCCTTCTTACTGTGGGAGCTTTTCTGTCCTCTCAATAAATCCTACTTTAAAAAAAAAAACAACTTTCTGGAATGTTTATATTCATATCATTTTATCTGTCCATATTCAACCCAGGTCAGGTGAGTGTCTATTCTGTATTGAAGACTCTTCTCATGGAACTTTCAGTAGTAACAAAATAAGCAAGCATCTTTATTTCTACTAGCCATCTTTCTATGTCTGTACATTGGCCATATTTGAGATGTCAAATATGATTTTAAGATTCATCTCTGGTATAGGACTGAGAGATCTTTTGTGTTCTTATTTGTTTGTCCTTGAAACAAATGGCTTTTAATATGTAACTCCAATATAGCACCCACTCTTTAAAGTTTTTTTAGTTCAATATCATATATAAATCCAGCACGTCTCTGCTAACTTTAAAATCAGTAATCTCCTAAGGACTCTATAA